>NW_015165322.1:137475-166941 GCF_001447785.1 Gekko japonicus
GGTCAGGGTTAGGGTTACGGCTAGGGTTAGGGTTAGGTTGAGGGCTTGGACTTGGGTTAGGGGTTAGGGTAAGGGTTAGGGTTAGTTTTAGGTTTAGGGTTAGGTTTAGGGTTAGGGTTAGTTTTAGGTTTAGGGTTAGGTTTAGGGTTAGGTTTAGGGTTAGGGTTAGTTTAAGGTTAGGGCTAGGGCTGGGGCTTGGTTTAGGGTTAGGGTAAGGGTTTGAGTTTAGGGTTAGGGTTTGGTTTAGGTTGAGGGTTAGGTTTAGGGTTAGGGTTGGCGTTAGGGTTAGGTCTAGGGTTAGGGTAAGGGGTAGGGGTAGGGGTAGTGTAAGGTTTCGGGCTAGGGTTAGAGTTAGGGTTCGGTTGAGGGTGAGGGTTAGGTTTAGGTTTAGGGTGAAGGTTAGGGTTAGGGTTATGGCTTAGGTTTAGGGTTAGGTTTCGGGTTAGGGTTAGGGTGAGGGTTAGTTTTAGGGTTAGGGTTAGGGCTAAGGTTAGGGTTAGGGCTAGGGTTAGGGTTACCGTTAGAGCTAGGGTTAGCGCTAGGGTTAGTGTTAGGGTTAGGGTTAAGGTTAGTCTAAGGGTTAGGGTTAGGGCTAGGGTTAGGGTTAGGACTAGGGCTAGCGCTAGTGTTATGGTTAGGATAGGGTTAGGGCTAGTGTTTAGGGTTAGAGTTAGGTGTAGAGTTAGGGTTGTTTTAGGGTGAGGGTTAGGTTTAGGCTTAGGTTTAGGTTTCGAGTAGGGTTTAGGGCTTATGTTTAGGGCTAGGGTTAGTGTTACGGTTATGGTTAGGGCTATGGCTAGGGTTAAGGTAAGGGTTTATATTTAGGGTTTAAGGTTAAGGTTAGGGCTAGGGTTAGGTCTAGGGCTACAGTTAGGGTTAGGGATAGGGTTAAGGTTTGGGTTAGTCTTAGGCTTAGGGTTAGGCTTAGGGTTAGGGCCAGGGCTAGCACTAGGGTTATTGTTTGGATAGGATTAGGTTTAGGGTTAGTTTTAGGCTTAGGGTTAGGGTTGGGGTTAGGGGGTTAGGGTTAGGGTTTGGCTTAGGGCCAGGGCTTGATTTAGGGGTTAAGCTAGTGTTAGTGTTAGGGTAGGTTTAGGGTAAGGTTTAGGTTTATGTTTAGGTCTAGGGCTAGGGTTAGGATTATGGTTAGGGTTGGGGTTGGGGCTAGGACTAGGGTTAGAGTTAGGGTAAGGGTTAGGTTTCAGATTTCGGGTTGGGGTTAGGGTGAGGTTTAGGTTTAGGTTTAGGGCTAGGGCTAGGCCTTGGGCTAGGATTAGGGCTAGGGTTAGGGTTAGGGTTTAGGGTTAAGGTTAGGTTTAGGGTTAGGGTTAGGTTTAGAGTTAGGGTTAGGGATAGGTATAGGGTTAGGGCTAGGTCTAGGGTTAGGGTTAGGTTTTAAGCTTAGGGTTTAGGGTTAGGGTTAGGGTTTGGCTTAGGGTTAGGGTGAGGGTTAGGGTTAGGGCTAGGGCGAGGGCTAAGGCTTGGGTTAAGGTGTGAGTGTGGGTTTTGGTTAGGGTTAGGGTTAGGGCTAGGGTTAGGATTAGGGTTAGAGTTAGAGTTAGGGTTAGGGTGAGAGTTAGTGTTAGGGTTGGGGTTAGGGTTAGGGCTAAGGTTAGGGTTAGTATTAGGGTTAGGTTAGGTTTAATGTTAGGGTTAGGTTTAGGGTTAGTGTTTGTTTAAGGCTAGGGTTAGGGTTTAGTTTTACGGTTTAGGGCTAGGGCTAGGGTTAGAGTTAGGTTTAGGGCTAGGGCTTGGGTTATGGTTAGGATTAGGGTTAGGGCTAGGCCTAGGGTTAGGGTTAGGATTTAGGTTTAGGGTTAAGATTAGGTTTAGGGTTAGAGTTAGGGTTAGGGTTAGGGTTAAGGTTAGGGCTTAGGGTTAGTCGAGACACAAGTTTAGGGTTATGGTTAGGATAAGGTTAGGGTTAGGACTAGGGCTAGGGTTTGGGTTAGGGCTAGGGTTAGGGTTAGGTTTAGGGTGAGGATTAGGTTAGGGTGACTGTTATGGTTAGGGTTAAGGCTAGGGTTGAGGTTAGGGTTGGGATTAGTGTTAGGTTTAAGGTTAGGGTTAGCATTAGTCCTAGTGCTAGGGCTAGGATTAGTGTTAGGGTTAGTCTTTGGGTTAGGGCTAGGGTTAGGGCCAGGGTTAGGGCTAGTGTTTGGGCTAGGATTAAGGCTAGGGCTAGCGCTAGTGTTATGGTTAGGATAGGATTAGGTTTAAGGCTAATTTTTAGGGTTAGGGTTAGGTGTAGGGGTAGGGTTAGTTTTAGGGTGAGTGTTAGGCTTAGGTTTAGGCTTAGGTTTAGGGTTAGGGTTGGGGTTAGGGGTAGGGTTAGGATAGAATTAGTGTTAGGGCTAGTTGTTGGGCTTAGGGTTTGTTTTAGGGTGAGGGTTAGGTTTAGGCTTAGGTTTAGGGTTAAGGTTTGGGTTAGGGTTAGGGTTATGGCTAGGGCTTGGGGTTAGGGCTAGGGTTAGAGTTAGGTTTAGGGCTAGGGTTATGGTTAGGGTTAGGGCTTGGCTAGGGCTAGGGCTAGGGTTAGGGTTAAGGTTTAGGATTAAGGTTAGCGTTATTATTAGGGTTAGGGTTAGGGCTTGGGTTAGGGCTAGGGTTAGGGCTCGGGCTCGGGCTAGGGTTAGGGTTAGGTTTAAGTTTAGGGTGAGGATTAGGTTTAGGATTAGTGTTAGGTTTAGGGTGAGGGTTAGGGTGAGGGTTGAGGTTGGGGTTAGGGTTAAGGCTAGGGTTAGGGGTAAGTTTAGGGTTAGAGTTAGGGCTAGGGTTAGGGCTAGGGTTCGGGTTGGGGCTAGGGCTAGCGCTAGGGTTAGCGCTAGGGTTATGGTTAGGATAGGATTGGGTTAGGGCTAGGGTTTCGGCTTAGGTTTAGGTTTAGTGTTAGGGTTTAGTTTAGGGTGAGGGTTATTTTACGGTTAGGGTTGGGTCTAGGGTTAGGATTGGGGTTAGGGCCAGGGCTACATTTAGGGGTTGGGTTAGGGTTAGAGTTTAGGGTTAGGGTTTGGGTTACGGTTACGGCTGGGGTTAGTGTTAGGGTTAGGGTAAGGATTATGTTTAGTTTTAGGGATAGGGTTAGGTTAGGGTTAGGGTTAGGGTTAGGGTATGGCTTAGGGTTAGGGTTAGGTTTAGGGTTAGGGTTAGGGCTAGGGCTAAGGCTTGGGTTAAGGTTAGGGTTGGGGTTTTGCTTAGGTTTATGGTTAGGGTTGGGTAAGGGTTAGGTCTAGGGTTAGTTTTAGTGCTAGGGCTAGTCTTAGGGTTAGAGTTAGGTTTAGGGTTAGGGTTAGGGTTGGGGTAAGGATTAGGGCTAGTGTTAGGGCTTGGGCTAGGGTTAGGGTTACGCCTAGGGCTAGGATTAGGGTTAGGGTTAGGATGAGGGTTTAAGGTTAGGGTTAGTTTAGGGTTAGAGTTATGGTTTAGGGTTACATTTAGGGTTAGGGCTACGGCTAAGGCTAGGGTTAGGGTTAGGCGAGACACAAGTTTAAGGTTAGGGTTAGGGTTAGGGCTAGGGCTAAGGCTAGGGTTAGGGTTAGTCGAGACACAAGTTTAGGGTTAGGACTAGTGCTAGTGCTAGGGTTAAGGTCAGAATAGGATTATGATTAGGGCTAAGGTTTAGGGTTAGGTTTACGTTTATGGTTTGGGTTCGGGTTTAGTTTAGGGTGAGGGTTGGGGTTGGGGTTGGGGATAGGGTTAGGGTTAGGGTTAGGGCTAGGGTTAGGTTAGGGTTAGGGTTAGGGTTAGGGCTTTGGCTATGGCTAGGGCTGGGTTAGGGCTAGGGCTAGCGCTAGGGTTATGGTTAGGATAGGATTAGGGCTAGGGCTAGTGGTTAGGGTTAGGGTTTGGTTTAGGGTTTGGTTTAGGGTAAGGGTTAGGTTTAGGGTTAGAATTAGGGTTAGGGTTGGGGTTTAGGGTTAGGGCTAGGGTTAGGGCTAGGGTTAGGCCTATGGTTAGGTTTGGGGTTAGGGTTAGGGCTAGGGCTGGGTTAGAGTTAGGGCTAGGGCTAGCGCTAGGGTTATGGGTAGGATAGGATTAGTGTTAGGGCTTGTGGTTAGGGTTAGGGATAGGGTTAGGGTTTGTTTTAGGGTGAGGGCTAGGTTTACGCTTAGGGTTAGGGTTAGGACCATGTGTAGTGTTAGGGTTAGGGTTTCAGTTTAGGGTTTAGGTTTAGGTTTAGGGTTAGAGCTAGGGTTAGGGTTAGGGCTCGGGCTAGGGTTAGGGTTAGTGTTAGAGCTAGGGCTAGGGCTAGGGTTAGTGTTAGGGTTAAGGTTTAGGGTTAGGGTTAAGGTTAGGTTTAGGGTGAGGGTGAGGGTTAGGGCTAGGGATGGGGTGTGGGTTAGGGTTGGGGTTAGGGTTAGGGCTAAGGCTAGGGTGAGGGTTTGTGTTTGGGCTAGGGTTAGGTTTGGGGTTTGGGTTAGGGTTAGGGCTAGGGCTTGGTTAGGGTTTTGGCTAGGGATAGTGCTAGGGTTATGGTTAGGATAGGATTAGGGTTAGGGCTAGGGCTAGTGCTACGGTTATGGTTAGGATAGGATTAGTGTTAGGGTTAGTGTTTAGGGTTAGTGCTTGTTTTAGGGTGAGAGTTAGGTTTAGGCTTAGGTTTAGGGTTAGGTTTGGGGTTAGGGCTAGGGTTAGGGTTACGTTTAGGGTTTTGGTTTAGGGTTAGAGTTAGGGTTAGGGTTATGGTTAGGGTTAGCGTTAAGGTTTAGATTTAGGGTTGAGGTTAGGTTAGGTTTAGGGTTAGGGTTAGGGTTAGGGTTAGGGTTAGTGTTAGCGTTAGGTTTAGGGCTAGGGCTAGGGTTAGGGCTAGGGTTAGGGTTAGTTTTAGGTTTAGGGAGAGGATTAGGTTTAGGATTAGGGTGGGGGTAAGGGTCGGGTTTAGGGTTAGGGTTGGGGTTAGGGTTAGTCTTAGGGTTAGGGTTAGGGCTAGGGTTCGGGTTAGCGTTAGGGCTACGGCTAAGTGCTAGGATTATGGTTAGCATTGGATTAGGGTTAAGGCTAGGGTTTAGGGTTAGGTTTAGCCTTAGGGTTAAGGTTAGGGTTGGGGTTAGAGTTTGGGCTACGGTTAGGGTTAGGGCCAGGGCTAGGTTTTGGAGTTGGGCAAGAGTTAGTGTTAGAGTTTAGGGTTAGGGTTAGGGTTAGCGTAAGTGTTAGGTTTAGGTTTAGGGTTAGGGCTAGTGCTAGTGCTAGGGTTATGTTTAGGATATGATTAGGGTTAGGTTTAGGGTTAAGGTTAGGGTTAGGGTTAGGGTTAGGTTTAGTGTTAGGGCTAGGGCTACGGCTAGGGTTAGGTTTAGAGTTAGTGTTAGGGTTAGGGTTAGGGCTAGCGCTAGGGTTAGGGTTAGGGTTAGGTAGGGTTAGGGTTAATTTTAGGTTTAGGGCTAGGGCTAGGGCTAGGGTTAGGTTTAGTTCTAGGGCTAGAGCTTTGGTTAGGGTTAGGTTATGGTGAGGGTTAGGGCTAGGGTTACGTTTTGTTCTAGGGCTTGGGTTAGGGTTAGGCTTAGGCTTAGGGTTTGGGTTTGGGTTAGGTTTAGGCTTAGGGTTGGGGTAAGGATTAGGGCTAGGGTTAGGGTTAGAGCTAGGGGTAGGTTTAGGGTAAGGACTAGAGCTAGGATTAGGGTTATGGGTAGTGTTAGGGTTTAGGGTTAGGGTTAGTGTTTTGGGTTAGGTTTAGGGTTAAGGCTAGGGTTAGGGCTTGCGCTAGCGCTGGGGTTATGGTTAGGATAGGATTATGGTTAGGGCTAGGGTTTATGGTTAGGTTTAGGGTTTGGGTTAGGTTTTGGTTTAGGGTGAGGGTTAGGTGTAGGCTTAGGTTTAGGGTTAGGGTTAGGGTTGGGGCAAGGGTTAGGGTTAGGGTTAGAGTTAGGGCTAGGGTTGGGGTTTGGGTTAGGGCTAGGGCTAGGGTTAGGGGTAAGTTTAGGGTTGGGGTAAGGATTAGGGCTAGGGTTAGGTTTAGGGTTGGAGCTGCGGTGGCTCAAGTGGTTAAGACGCTGAACTCCAGGCTTTGGAATGTCGGTAGTTCAGCAGTTCGAGACCCGGGTGCCGCAAGACGGAGTGAGCTCCCGTCTCTAGCTCCAGCTCCTGCCAACCTAGCAGTTCGAAATCAAGACATTGCAAGTAGATAAATAGGTACCATTTCAGTGGGAAGGTAACAGCGTTCCATGCACCTCGGTGTTTAGTCATGCCGGCCGCATGACCACGGAAACGTCTTCGGACAGCACTGGCTCTTCGGCTTTGAAACGGAGATTAGCACCGCAACCCTAGAGTCGGATTCGACTGGCTTTCGAGCAAGGGAACCTTTACCTTTACCTAGGGTTAGGGTTAGGGTTAGGGTTAGAGCTAGGGCTAGGGTTAGGGTTAGGGTTAGAGTTAGGGTTTAGCGTTAGGTTTAGGGTTTGGGGTTAGGTTTAGGTTTAGGGCTAGGTTTAGGGTTAGGGTTAGGGCCAGGGTTAGGGTTAGGGTTAGTGTTAGGGTTAGGGTTAGGGCTACCGCTAGGGCTACCGCTAGGGCTAGGGTTAGTGTTAGAGTTAGGTGTTAGGGTTAGGGTTAATTTTAGGTTTAGGGCTAGGGTTAGGGTTTGGGTTAGGGCTAGGGTTAGGTTTAGTGCTAAGGCTAGGGCTTGGGTTAGGGTTAGGTTAGGGTGAGGGATAGGGTTAGGGTTAGAGTTAGTGTTGGGGTAAGGGTTAAGGCTAGGGTTAGGTTTAGTTCTAGGGCTTGGGTTAGGGTTAGAGTTAGGGTTAGGGTTAAGGTTAGGTTTGGGGTAAGGATTAGGGCTAGGGCTAGGGCTAGGGTTAGAGCTAGGGTTAGGGTTAGGGTTAGGACTAGGGCTAGGATTAGGGTTATGGTTAGTTTTAGGATTTAGGGGTTAGGGTTAGGGTTTTGGGTTAGGTTTAGGGTTAGGGCTGGGGCTAGGGTTAGGGTTAGGCAAGACGGTTTACGGTTAGGGTTAGAGCTAGTGTTAGGGCTAGGGCTAGGCCTAGCACTAGGGTTATGTTTAGGATAGGATTATGGTTAGGGCTAGGGTTTATGGTTTAGGGTTTGGGTTAGGTTTTGGTTTAGGGTGAGGGTTATGTGTAGGCTTAGGTTTAGGGTTAGGGTTAGGGTTGGGGCTAGGGTTAGGGTTAGGGTTAGGGCTAGGGTTGGGGTTAGGGCTAGGTCTAGGGTTAGGGTTAGAGTTAGGGTTAGGGTTAGGGTTCGTTTCATCAAGATAGTGCAGTCTACTGAATCAGAGGCAGCAGATAAATCCAGTAGGAGCAGTTTGAAAAGGGGTCCCCCCCTTTCCCACCATTCCTTTGTGTTCCCTTCCCATTTTCTTGTACAGTGGTTGCAAAATCCCCCCCGCTTGAATTTGTGACTCTGTACTTTGAGATCAGGAGCTGCGGTGGCTCAAGTGGTTAAGACGCTGAACTGCAGGCTGTGGAAGGTCGGTAGTTCAGCAGTTCGAGACCCAGGTGTGCCGCATGACGGAGTGAGCTCCCATCTCTAGTTCCAGCTCTTTCCAACCTAGCAGTTTGAAAGCAAGACATTGCAAGTAGAATGAATAGGTACCACTTCGGTGGGAAGGTAACAGCGTTCCATGCACCTTGGTGTTTAGTCATGCCGGCCACATGTCCACGGAAACATCTTCAGACAGCACTGGCTCTTCGGCTTTGAAATAGAGATTAGCACCGCAACCCTATAGTCGGACTCGACTGGCTTTCGAGCAAGGGAACCTTTACCTTTACCTTACTTTGAGATCAGTCCTTTTAGCTTTCAATACAAGTGGCTCTGGATTCTGCTGGGCATTCTGACCATTATAACTGATTGTGCTGGCCTTGCAACATCTCCCCACCCCCGGCTTGTATTTCTTGTGACGGCTTTGAGATCAGTTCTTTTAAGCTTACAGTGCCACACTGTTACCTCAAAGTAAATGTAATTTACTTCTCCCCTAGCTATTTCACCATCAGTAATCAAAAATTGGCAAGGCACTCTACAAAAGTTTTTATGGAACACGAAAAAGCCTTTGCAATCCTAAATAGACCCAGAGTTTAGGAGGATATTTCTTACCTGATCTGATGCTATACAGTAGGGCAATTTTAATGGCAACCGCAGTTAAAATGCTATTTATAAAGTTGAGCCCTACCTGGGTAGAGATATGTCATGAGCTGTTATATTCACAAAGGCTAGCAGACCTGTTATGGACTCCCGAGCACCTCCCCCGAGAAATGACACATAAACGGGAGGTGGTGCTCCCATCTATCCAACCCTGGAAAAAGCACACAAAGACACTGTTACGCCTAAAAAAATTTCTTACATGTCACCTACTCAATGATCTCAGTGTTGGAAAAAAATGTCTCGTTAATCCTCCCTACAACAGTTCATGAATACAAGCTGTGCAGAGGCCAGCCAACTGGCAAATGACATTAGGAGCTTTACACTAAAATGAACCATCACTGAAACCCTAGTTAGAAATCCCCCAGATTAGAGCCATAAGAGGTTAGTCAGCACCCTATAAATACCTAACATAGGACTGTGGGTCCACCTATGTATTACAAAGTCCCTGTGTTTGCTGGGGAAGAACATGAGGATTTTGCAGCACGCATGTAATGGGAGTTTTGTTCCCCCGCGTTCCCCCCCGAAATGACCTCTGGTTATCTGACCACTAATGGTCCTGGCCAGGGTATTTTGAAAAGGCTCTCAAGTATAGACAAAAGATGGACTAAACATTTGAATGATTGTTTGGTTTATCCCAGTGTCCTGAGGGACAGAACAGGAAAGACAAGTATTCAGTACAAAGAATTACTGGAGACACAGTTAACTGCCAGGTGGCCTCTGAAAAGATTTTAGAAATGTAGATACTTTACCTGATGGAACCCAATGTCATTCCATAAGCATAATCTCTGCTGGGTGGAGGGGAAAGCCTGGAAGCTAGCTCTGAGGTTGCCTGTCACCTGAAAATGGAGACCGCTTTTTCAGAGCTGTGTTTCAGAACCAGGAGTGCCTTCCTTGGCCTGAGTTGTGTGGGCCTCTGGGTCAGGTTAGAAGTGGGGTGCCCTTGCTATTGGGGCTACCCAAGAGTAAAAGGCAGCGCCTCTGGCAACACCAGCTATTGCTGAGCCCAGAGCTGGCAACTCTAAACCTCATTGTCTTGTCCAGTTGTAGGGCAAGCAACTGGGGGGGGGGGTAAACCCAGTCTGAGTACCCCACATTCTCTTGAGGCCCCCCTCCATTAAAGGCAGTTGCTCTGAAGGCGGGAAGAAATGTGTTCAGCTTCTATTCTGGTTGTAATGAGCCTCCAAAGAGCTGCTGTAGGCATTAATTGGTCATCACTGCAATCACAGATGATGTCTGACCGATTTCACGCAAGAGCTGCACCGCAGTCGCGCCTCCCTTTGCCCCGCTTCAATTGGTCAATTTCGCATTTGAAGCCGCGCGGCCACATTTTGACCCGCGGCTTTGCCCAATTATCCCCACGGTTTTGTTATCCTGTTTTTTGAGGATCACGAAACCGTGGGGAAAATCGGGCAAAGTCGCGGGTCAAAATGCAGGAAATTGACCAATAGAAGCGGGGCAAAGAGAGGCGCGACCGCAGCACAGCTCTTGTGTGAAATCAGTCTCTGACTTTTTAATGTAAAACAAGAACTTATCTTGGGTACATTGAATGATTTTCAAATGATGTATTGCAGAAGGTGGAGATTTCATATCTGGAAAGATTTGCAGTGAAGGGATGTGACTCTGCCCGGAGACAAATAATGTCGTTCCTCCTGTAGCCAAATTTAATGCAAACATCAAAGTTTAAGAAGTGTGGAAAATCAGTAGCAAATCCCACTGTCCTTCTTTGAAGATATTCAAAATGTTACTTCTGCTGGGAGTCATATAGAAAGCAGGTCATAAAGCTGTGCTGATCAGTTCACGCATGTGCGCTACGGAGACACAGTACCTCATATATCTTTTGTTAAAAAAAACTATTTTTTTCCTAAAATAATAAATTTAACCAGCATCGCACCTTTTCTGGGAATTAATGCCACAGATATGAAATTAGATAATTCTCTGAGAAATTATTTCTCATGTTGGGCAATTATCATTAATGAGAGAAAAAATTCTTAAATCCTAATCAATCAGGGGCTGAATTGACTGGCCATGCATTCAAATTGCTGCATTATTCACACTGGAATTACTCCAAAGATTAGCTGTAAATTGCCCTCTAAATTGAATTTATAGCTCCATTTTTCATAACTGCTGTGTTGTGACAGATGAGAAGAATCTCCCAAGAAAAATGACAGAAATGGACTTAATTTCTTAGGGCCTGTGCCTTCAAGGCAAGGACGGAACAATCTCTATTTACCATTCCCCATTTCTAACAATCTGTTTTGGCAAGCATAAAAAACCTGTTAGGAAAGAAAGCATCCCCTCTTTAATGCGAACGTCACTGTAAATATCATAAACAAAACTTAAGCACTGACTTTAAAAAAAATGCAAAACCCACATTAAAGTCAAGCGGGCAACTCTGTTTAAATATTTAGGGGGAGCCTGGGTCAGCCTGAGGGCCCGGAGAGCTGCTGCCCCTCAGAGTAGGCAATGCTGACCTGGATGGTCCAGTGGCCTGACTCAGTCATACAGCAAGCAGAAGGTCTCATGCAACCTGCCTTTTATCTGCCCCCAGCTTTAGCTCTCCTTCCTGCCACCCCACTAGGAAAACGGACTGAGTCGTGTGGTGCCAACTGAGCTGGGCACCACACTACTACAGTTTAGTAGTGAGGAATCTATGAGGACTTGCAGGGGAACCTCACTGTCCCCTCTATCTGCCTCTCCACACTATTTCCCCTTTTCTTCCTCCTGGAAACCCCCATATACTCCACTTTCCCTGCCTTCTTCTCTCCTTCCCACATAGCCGGGTTTGATTCCCCACTCCTCCACAGCTGCTGGTGTGACCGTGGGTCAGTCACTTGGATAGTGAAAGGTGGGGTATAAACCCAATCTCTTCTTCTTCTTCCAACATAGCTTTCATTCCCCCCCCCTTTTGGGTATATTAATTATTCACTTACTTCACCTATATCCTGCCTTTCTCCACAATGGGGATCCAAAGTGGCTTATATCATTCTCATATCTTCCGTTTTATGCTCACAACAACCCTTTGAAGTCGGTTAGGTGTGTGTGACTGGCCCAGGATTACCAAATGAGTTTCCACAGCTGAGTGAAGATTTGCACCTGGGTCTCCCAGATCCTACTCTGAAACTCTAGCCACTACACAATATCTGCTCTTGTGGGGGGACCGTTGTTGAACTAGTAGCAAGAAGCCAGTCCTGAGTGAGTTGTGTGAGTCCAGTGGTATCAAGTCACCCTGGCCCTGATAAGTCCTCTCTCAAAGGTCAAAACAACCCTGGAAAGGACTCTGCCCCCCCCCACGCCTATTACTGACAGAAGTCAAGGCTTGAAGGCTGGCAATACTATTGTTCTTGCCTAGCACCAGCCACTTAAAGCATTCATTTCTTAAAGCGGCAGACTCTGCTTCTTTTATTTTGAAGGGATTTAACCTCTCAATGTATTTTTTAATAAAAAGATTTCATCTTTTGCTGCAACCCCAGAGCCGCCTTCTGGTCTGTAGAAAGATCTGTCTTGTCTGTCCGTAGCCCCACACATTTGACCATTACCAGCAAAGCAGGTATAGCAGAGGAGAACTGGTGTTATTTGTATTCTAAGGATCTGTCTGCAGCCATTCCTAAATTGAGACCTGAGCCTGGTAACTAAGTGATTAACCAGGGATTGTGAGTGGGAGGGAATAGGCACTCACTGTCTCTTCTTCTGAAAGGATTTGCTCATTCACATATGCACACCTTGTCCATTTACATAATCAGGTGTCTGCCGATGAACAATACAGTTGCACCCTTTCATCTGAAAAGGAAGATCTGCCTGTCATGTCAAAAGCTGCCTACAAAGTCTGGGGCGCAACCAACCTCCATTCTCCTTGGCATAGAAGACAGTGGCTCTTTATAGTTTCCGACTCAGACAGATTTATATGCAAATAACGACCACTCTTCTTGCCTGCCCTGGCTCCTCCCCATCAATCAACGGAGTCCTGTACTGCAGGAACAGGGAGAATCTGGAACGATTACACTGTTGCTTTACACCTACATGGTAGCCAAGTGCTATTGGCTTTCTCCTGAGTAGGGCCATCAGATACCAACTACTAGCTCTTAAGCAGACAGTGCAAGCTCATGCATGTTTACTCAGAAGTCAGTCCCGTTTACTTGCATGGGGTTTATCCCCAGTTAAGTTTTCTTAGGATTTCAGCGGGGGGCGGGGGAGAGATTTGCACTTGAAGATGAAAGCTTTTCACACATGTGTAGTCCACTCTTCTATCTCAGAACCCCCATATGATTAGCATAAGATCTAAGGCTTATGCACATTCAGACTGTATGTCTGTAGGACTTCTCCACACAGCCGAGAACCCCGGAAAATGGCAGGGCCCTCCAGGGTATGTACAGAGTCGAAGCACATACAGTTGTACACACACAGGCTCTGTTCAGGCCGTCACTTGAACGTGAAGAAATTGGTTAATGGAAAAAGCAGACATGATAATGTTCCTGGATCCATGTCTGCGCTGAATGCAAATATGTTATGTGAAAAGAGCTTTTTTGACATTATGAGTAGAATCGGCTGCTCAGGAATATATCACGGTCTGCAGGATATATACCAGCTATCACTAACAATTGCTTCCTCAATTTTTTCTTTAAAGCCAAACGTTTTGCAGAGTGGACTATTACAAGCGACTACAGAAATAAGATGATAGAATATCCTCACTTAGTACTTTCCCAGGAAGTTTTATTCTAGCGCTGTGCTGCATTTCTGTATTTAGGCAATATTTTCAAGGCAAGAAGCAGCCGGCTTTCAAAGCTTATGAAAGATGCCTGGACGAACCTCAGCAATACCTCGCATGTTTAGCACCTTTTCACTGCTCCAGTGTGCGGCTGCCTTGGCACCATTTATAGGGCTGTTTCTTCACTGATCCCAACCAATCAGGGATCCTGCACTGAATGTGATGATGTCATGCCCCCCCCGCCTGGCTCAGCTACCTCTAGGATGGCGAGGGAGGGGCAAACACAGCTGTTGAGTGATCCTCTCTCTCTTTCAGTGTGGGGGTAAAGGGAAGGCATCGCAGATCAACAAGGCTGATGTTCCTTGCCTCTGCTGGACTGTGCAAGTATTTTCATCGCTCAACAGCACAGGGCATCCATGTTTTTCCAGAATCCAAATCGAATCATGATGTGTATGAGGAGGTTGATTCTGATGTGTATCTGAATGTTCATCCCATAATAATGCAGTGCAGATTAACAACACAAATGCACTGAAATCCAAATTCATTAGTGAGGGACCCATGTTTAAATGTGAACATGGTCTGTTTTCAGTAGGATACATATGCAAATGTCTTGAACTCCGTAACCCAGGCTAGCCCGATCTCATCAGATATTGGAAGTCCTGATCAGTATTTGGATGGGAGACCACCAAGGAAGTCCAAGGTCACGATGCAGAGGCAGGGAAGGGCAAAAAACCTCGGAACATCTCTTGCCTCAAAAGCCCCATTGGGGGGTTGCCATAAGTTGGCTGCAACTTGATGTCCCCCCCCAAAGTACATTCTGTCCACATTTTAATAATATAAGACCACTACTGGATCATACAGCATCCTGTTTCACATGGTGGCCAACCAGTTCCAGCAGCCTCGCTAAGCCTCAAGGGCCCTTCACCAACCTTCCCGGCGGAGCGCCTTCTCTCCCCCCATCTCGAGCTGCCGAGCCAGCCCAGCGTTGCCTTCCCTGGACGCGTGGAGCGGCCGTGAGGAGGCCCCACCTCCCCCACCCCATCGATGCTTCTCCCCTGCCTTTTCCCTCCCCCTCCCTGGCCTTCCCCCCCTTCTTGCAGGCCTGCGCGGTAGCACGGGGCCCTGCATAGCCCTCCCCAGTCCAAAACTCACCGTCGCCGGCCCGTGCCTCCGCGCATGGGCTGCTGGACGGCCGCCCGCCCACCCCGCACTTTCTTTTCCTCCTCCTTTCTTTCTCTCTCTCTCTCTTTCTTTTCCTCCTTTTTTTCTTTCCTTTTCTTTCTTTTCCTCCTTTTTTCTTCTCTTTGCATCCCTCCTTTCCCTCCCTCCTTCCTGCCTTCTCGTTAATCCCTCCCCCCCCACCTTTTTACACCTCTGAGAACAAATTTTATTCAAGTACAAGTTCTCCCTCTTCTGTGAGGGCAGATCTGTGTGGGAACCCCCCCCCCATAGCTAACAATCCAAAACAGCCCAGTGGCACCTTTAAGACCAAGGAAAGAAGGCGAAATGAGGGCTGATGGGTGACAGCCATCTGCAGCTAACCCTATGAGGAAAGGTTAAAGCACTTAGGGCTCTTTAGCTTGGAGAAACGATGACTGAGGGGTGACATGATTAAGGTTTATAAGATTATGCATGGGAAAGAGCAGGTAGAGAAAGAGGTACTTTTCTCCCTTTCTCACAATACAAGAACTTGTGTGCACTCAATGAAGTTGCTGAGTGGTCGGGTTAGAATGGATAAAAGGAAGTATTTCTTCACCCAAAGAGTGATTAACACATGGAATTCACATGGAAGCAGCTACTGCTAATCTGTCACCATTGATGCCTGGAGTAGATCTCTGTAGAGGCCATTTCAAAAAGTATTGGAGGGAATTCAACCCTCCTTGAGGGTCCCCACCACCACCACTATTTGGATTTTTCTGCAGACCCAGAAAGTTCCCATAGTCTGTAAAAAAGCTGTTGGGGAGAGTGAGCTCTCTGTTGGCAAAAATAAGTATCTGCACAGAAAACAGACCTTGGCTATTAGATATATAGATTACAACCAATGCTCCCTCTAAGCGTGGAGTCTTGTGAGCAGGAGGTGGAGCCAGCCACAAAATGGCCACAACAGGGGGCAAAGGCAAGCACACAGAGGAAGCCTGAGTGCAGGGAGAATATTTATATTTATTTATTTAATTGATTAGGTAAAGGTAAAGGTTCCCTTGCTCGAAAGCCAGTTGAATCCGATTTTAGGGTTGCGGTGCTCATCTCCGTTTCAAAGCCAAAGAGCCAGCGCTGTCCGAAGACATTTCCGTGGTCATGTGGCCAGCATGACTAAACACCAAGGCGCACGGAACGCTGTTACCTTCCCACTGAAGTGGTACCTATTTATCTACTTGCAATTTCTTGCTTTCGAACTGCTAGGTTGGCAGGAGCTGGAACTAGAGACGGGAGCTCACTCCGTCATGCAGCACACTTGCATCCACCACAGGGTGGTGGCCGCAACCACAAAATGGCTGCCAGAGGAGCCACACCCACACCCAGGGAAAGCCCAAGCACAGGATAATTTGAAGAAACACACTGGGAAAAAGAACAAAACCAACACTGGTGGCAGCTGCCACTGAAACACTGTATTTTAAATCTGCAGAGCCATTTGGATCTCCAACTGCCAACAAGAAGCACCTGACTACCCCCACTTTCTAAAAACTCTTTGTGGGCACAAGGAAAGTTGTCAGCAGGCACCCGGGCAACATGCCGAAGACCCTCTGCATTAGACATTCAAATCAGTGTGACATCCTCACTAGCGGAGGCCCAAGTTGCTCACAGACGGCAAAAACTTTCCCTTGCTACAGGCTAATTAGGAAGTTATTATGAACATTTCTTCTGATCAGAACAGAAAATCAAATACAGGTTACATGGTACATTAGTGTTACTGTCAAGGACTGTGGCTTGAAAGAGGCAATTTAAGAAAAAAAAAGGGCAAAATATTTCAAATGAATTTTTAAACAGGTTCTTCCAGTCATTAAGCAGAGTTATCACATCCTTGTTTTGTAAATGTAAAGCGTACACGCTCAAAAGTCTGCCTCTTTGCGGTCGTTGTTATTGATGACCCATCGAGGTTCATTTCCGAACTGAAAAACCTTGTCGGTCAATTTATTCCAACCCAACACAATGTGGATGGGTAGTTATTAATCCTGTAATTGCTCATGGCCTGCCAGGAATAATTCTGCTAATTATGACAATATGTCTTACTCTGCAGTGCTTCTATCTGTCAATATGCCCTTTGCCTGTATTGGGGGGAAAAGATTTAAATCCCTCATTTGAATGGGAGATATGGAAACTGATTATTAAGCCAAAACAATTATGGACAATAACCAATATATTTTTGGCCTCCTCTACATAGTGGAGCAACTGACTTCTTGGATAAATTCACGCTTGACAAATGACATGTTCCTGACTTTAAGAGATCCATTATCACTATCCCGCTGCAAAACCTTGCTCTAATACAACATTAGTTTCAATTATGGCACAGCTATAACAAACCACCCTGGGTCACCATAGCACAGAAATGCATTTTTTCTCAGTTCATGGTGAGTGAAAGGAGTGGCTGTCTATGTTGGTAGAAAAGCTTGTGGGATTAAATGGCATGCCTTTCGAGGGGATAAAGAAAGCCCCCCCTCCAACAAATTATGCCCGTGCACACACAGGAACATATACTTTACATTTCTCTTCACAGGATCCTCTGATTCTGTATATAGAACCACCCAAAGACTCCGTGGGAAAATCTAGACTCTGTTAAGAAGTTTCCTAAGAGAACTCCCATCCCTGACTCAGACAAGGAAATCAGAGGAGGGAGAAAGTAGACTGAATGGACTGGTGTCAGCTATGCTGCCATGAGGGCGCTGTATGTTTCTAATTGCTGTGCATTCCTTCCCATGCGCTAATTGCTTCTGTGCTGTAACACATATCTCTCAAGGCCACTGGAGGAGTTGGTGTGTCTAGGTTTTGTGGGAAGCTTCTTACATTCCCAGCTTCTGCAGCCGTTAGAAATCTGCCAAATGCCCACGCACGGGAGCCCTTCTAATTGGGCACTACATGGGGGGATGCATATGAATGCCCTATATCCTATTAAGCGCATAGGTAACCCGCCATTCCTAACAGTGTTCATGTTACTGCATCTATAGCTTTTCAATAAAAGTAAAACCTTCCTAGAAGAGTGTACTTCGTTGTCTTGCTGTGGATCCTGACATTCTGTTAGGAATCCCTTCATTCCCTATCTCGGCGCCTCTCTCAACCCGAGATAAGCGACAGAGAGGGGAAACCCTTGCCTACAGAACCAGATGAGCCCAAGGAGCCTGACGAGCCCAAGGAGCCGGACGATGTGGAGGAACCCCCAGTAACCACGGCCTCTGTACCGGTGTCTACAACACCGCCAGCATTGGGGGCAGTGGGGGGGACTATCCCGAAGTACTCTTCGACACATCTGTTCCTAACTCTCCAGGCCCCAAGGTACCGGGCTGGACAGAGTGGCAGACCCAGTTCCAGCTGGAGCCAGTTCAACCCCAAATCAACGGCAGAGACATATCTAGTGATGGGGGGCCCCCCGAGAGACAGTTTGTATGACAGGGGCCTCGCCGCCGCGGCGGGATTACCTCCATTTGGAGCCGCCTTCGAACCGGTTGCTAGTTCATTGGTGAAAGAGCGATCAAAGGCCCGGAGCGGCCGGGTGTCCCCAGATGAGAGACTGGAACTAGCCAAGCGCATGGAGGTGGCTGACCGTGACATCCAGCACCTACAGCAGACCCTGGAGGAGGTCATCATGGCCATCCCAGTCTTGGTAACAAGAGAGGTCAGGGAAGCGCTGGAGAGGCGTCCGGCTGACCTGGTCGTGCTGGCGAGACCACCAGCGCCCGCCCCGAGAGCCCCGGCGCAACCAGGTGACATGCCGGTCCCAAGACCAGGAGAAGCCCCAGTACCTGCACCAAGACCGGCTAGCCCGAGGGGCCAGGTGGTGCCGCGCCCGAAGGATTTAATAGAAGCTACGTTTGATGGAAATCCAAATGAGCTCTCCTACTTCGTGGTGTGAGTGCAAAAGTTTGTGGATCGCTCGGGCCACCTGTTTCAGGATGATAGCAGCCGAATCGATGTGGTGACTGCACGGCTCCGAGGCCCGGCAGCAGCATGGTACGTGGGACTGCATAATGCACGGGGTCCCGAGCTTACAAATCTGGCCACTTTCATGTGGGCGCTGCGAGCCCAATTTGAAGATCGAAACATGGGGCCAAGAGCATGAGCGTACTTGCGCACGCTGAAACAAGGGCGTAGAACGGTGCGGGAATACTTGGCTGAATTCAAACTACATGTGGCCAAAGTACAAAATTGGCCTGACAACGTGTTCACCGAGCTGTACCATGTAGAATTAAACACGGAAATACGAGAAACGGTCCTGAGATTGGTCGACCCAATCTCCCTCATGGCATGGATGCAGGAGGCGGAAAGTGCCGAGAACCGCTTGCAAACCCTGCGGTTGGATATCACCGCAGCTGGGGGAAGGTCAGCCCCTACGACTCCCAAAGCCAAACCACCTAGACAACCGGATGCAATGCGGGAGCAGCGTATGCGGCAAGGCTTGTGCCTGAAGTGTGGGGAGCGGGGCCACTTCGCGGCCGATTGTGGGGGACAGGTACATCGAGAAAAACCTGACAGAGCCAAGGGGCGCCCATCCACTCCTGCGAAGAAACAAACAGGGAAACCAAAACTTGCCAAAGCTTTACAAGTGTCCCCAGAGGAGGAGGAAGGGGACTCGAGCGGAGAGGACCACGAGCCAGCGGGAAATGGATCGGTCCTGCTGTAGATGGCGCAGAACGGCAGGGCTTTCAACCGGAGGTGCCAAACGTGGTGAGCAATTACCCCTCCCTCTTTTTCGTGACTGTTTCATTACTTAATTCGACTCTCGGTACCCACCTCCGAGCGAAAGCTCTTATTGACTCGGGGTGCGGGAGAGACTTAATAAGCCCATCTTTGGTTGCAGGACTTGAAGCTGGGGTAGTGAAATTAAAAGACCCCTTGATCTTCACCCAAATGGATGGGTTTACGATGAAAGACCCGTGCGTATACGAAATGGTACCATTGAGAATGGGGGCGGGGGATCACTGGGAAGCCCAAACCTTTGTAGTCACCCCAGCGGCACACTTTCCCCTCATATTAGGGGCCCACTGGTTACACGGACATGACATATACTCTGGGAAGAGGGGAGGGTGCAATTCATCTCTCCCAGATGCCAGGAACACAGATGGGATGCTAAGTGGGGGGGGGGAAACCCTCTCGAGACCCCGGGAGCGCTCTTAGCCCAAGAGGAACTGCTCTCCATTTTTCCTGAGTATTGAGACTTGGCTAGGGTTTTCAGGGAAGAGGAGGCGGATGAATTGCCGCCACATAGACACTCAGACTGCAGCATTAAACTTGTACCGGGGGCAAAACTGCCTAAGGGGCGAATCTATGCTATGGGACCGGCTGAGACGGATGAACTTCAGGCTGGCTTCATCCCCCTTTGCGGCCCCAGTGCTTTTCCAGAAGAAAAAGGACGGGGGGTTGAGGCTCTGCATGGATTACCGGGGTCTAAACGCAGTGTTCTCCACCAATGCCTACCCACTGCCTTTGATTAAAGATTTACTAGCCGAGGCGGCTAAAGGGAAAATCTTTTCTAAGTTGGACCTGAGAGACGCATACTTTCGGGTGCGCATCAAGGAAGGAGACGAGCCAAAAACCGCATTCAACACTCCCCTTGGCCAATTTGAATACCTCGTGATCAGTGTTCCCTCTAAGCTGAGTTATTGTGAGCTAGCTCACCATTTTTTAGCCTCCGGCTCACACATTTTTGTCTTCGCTCAGGAAGGATGGCTCCAGAGCAAACTAACTTATGCAGTAGCCAAATCGCTGGCTCACAACTTTAATGCCAGCAGCTCACAAAGTAGAATTTTTGCTCACAAGACTCCATAACTTAGAGGGAACATTGCTCGTGATGCCATTCAGCCTTCAAGGGGCCCGAGGGTCTTCATGAACTTGATAAATGAGGTGTTGCACAAGCATTTGTTTAAAGGGGTGCTCGTTTACCTTGATGATATCCTCCTGTACTCCCCCGATGTTCCCTCACATGTGAAATTAGTGAGGGAGGCACTAAGTATGTTGCACAAACACAAACTGCAAAGCTGTCCAAGTGTGAATTCCACAAGACACACATTGACTTTCTGGGCTACCGCAATTCCAACCAGGGGCTGGAAATGGACCCAGGGAAGGGTCATGATGTCTTGGGGTGGGAAGCACCCCGAACCAGGCGACAATTACAATCCTTCCTCGGTTTTGAGAACTTTTATCGTTCCTTTTTGCCCAACTTTGCCCAAGTCAGCCTCCCCCTCATGGACCTTCTGAAAACGAAAGGGAAAGGTCCGGAGGCCACAAGACCTGGTGTTCCGCTTCCCTGGACTGCCAAGTGTCAGGAAGCGTTCATGCGCTTGAAAGCCCTATTCACCTCGGAGCCGGTGCTGGCTCACCCCGATGAATCGAAAAAGTTCATTGTGCAAACGGACGCTTCTGACGTGGCCATGGGGGGGAGGCATCTTACAGGAGGGGGAGGGTGGACTGTTACATCCATTAGCATTTGTGTCTAAGAAATTTAAAGACTCAGAAAGAAATTGGTCTGTGTGGGAAAAGGAAGCGGGGGCAATAAAACTGCCGCTTTCTACGTGGAGACATTGGCTGGAGGGGGCTAGGGTCCCCTTTGAGGTGTGGACGGATCACAAGAAGAGACTCTCAAAATGCCCCATTGCCTGAACGCTAAACAACTGAGGTGGGCGGACTTCTTCTCTAAGTTCCAGTTCACCCTTCATCATTTCCCGGGTTCGCCAAATTCTTTGGCTGATGCACTTTCCCACCATCCCCAACACGACAGTCAAAGGGAGGTCATCCTTGATTCAGTGTTCACCCCCTCCCACCTGGGCGGGGCGATGACGACTCGCAGTCAAGCCCATGGCAACCCGGCCCCTCTGCCAGCGCCACCTCCTGCCTCGCCTACATCACCGGGAACCCCCCAGTCTGCTTGGCATGACATGTTCAACTCCGCCTTCTCGGAGGCGGACTGCGAAATTCTGGAGGGGGTGGGGGATTGTGTGCAACGGGAAAACGGCTGCTGGTATCATGGACATAAACTGTACGTGCCCCACTTGCTCAGGGGGGAAGTATTACAGTCGGTTCATGGCTCAAAATTGGCGGGACATTCTGTTTTTTTTCCTCCCAATTAAATTTTTATTAATTTTACATGTATAATACAACATAAGTCAGGTTAACGATAGCCATATAAAGCATAAAGGAATAAACAACTGTATATGGAACAAACAGAATATACGCCTAAGTAAGGATATATTCAGTTTAACAAGATTCTCTTGTGTGGATTCTAATGTTTAAAAGTGTAATAAGTCCTTAAGATGTTCATTCTTCGGGATGATTTCGTTTCTAGCTAAGTACGTAACTACTGGGAACCAGATCGCCTGAAAGTTTTCAACAGCATTCTGTGATTGAGGAGAAGTCGTTTTCCCATAAATGAAATGTTCCCACAAGTTGTTTTGCCAGTCATATAGGTTAGGTGAGGAGCTTCTTTTCCATTTCTGAGCGATTGTTATCCTGGCAATAGCTAATAAAATTGAAGTTAAATTTCTTTGTGTTTTTCTTTCACAGGTATCAGGAAGGATGTCTAGGAGGACCGTCTCCGGAAGAGCAGGTAAGTCAATTCCTACGATGGATTTAATTTGAGTCAAGATAAGAGACCAAAATGGTTGAATGAAGGGGCAAGTCCACCAACAATGAAGAAAGTCCGCAGGTTGTCCACAGCCTTTCCAGCATTTGTCATCACAAACGGAATAGATCTTGCACAGACGTACAGGGGTCAGATAACATCGGTGTAGAGTCTTGAAGGGACATTCTGGTTTTGTGAAGTCTCTTCAGCTTTTGCAGAGACAGTTCTGGTGGCCGCACATGCACAAAGAACTATCTCCGTTCGTTCAATCATGCCAAGTGTGCGCCATGAGTAAGCCGCGTCCTGGCAAGGTCCCAGGACTCTCACAGCCCCTCCCCACCCCAAGCCACCCTTGGGAAGTCATTTCCATGGATTTCATAACGGATTTACCACCCAGCAAATCTATGGTGGTGATTTGGGTGGTGGTGGACCTATTTTCAAAACAAGCGCAATTCATCCCCTTTGCTTCTCTGCCCACAGCTAAGGCACTTGCTAGGGTGTTCCTGGCGCATGTCGTGCGACTCCACATGTTGCCAACCAAGGTGATATCTGACCGGGGCACTCAGTTCGTTTCTAAGTTTTGGGGGAAATTGATGAAACTTATCGGGGTGGAAAGGGGTTTGAGTAGCGCTTACCACCCAGAAACTGACGGACAAACGGAAAGTGTTAATCAAACTTTGGAGCAATACCTTTGGTACTTTACGAACTACCAACAAGACGATTGGAACGATTTGTTGCCCCTTGCTGAATTTTGCTATAATAACACTTGCCACACGTCGACGGGGATGTCCCTGTTTAAAGCTCTCTATGGCTATGACAGCCCGCTGGTTCCCTTCTTGGATGGGAACCTAGACTTGGGCCCTGGGGAGGCGGGGCTGTGGTGCAAAATATTACATGATTCTTGGCCCCTTTTATGCAAAACTTTGGATGCGGCCAAGGAGGCTTACAAGACACAGGCTGACAAGAGGAGGGTGGAGGGTTGGGCTCTGTAGTCTGGAGATTCTGTATATGTATCTACAAAGAACATTCAAATGTTGTGTCCTAGCAGGAAACTTGGGTGGAAATACATTGGGCCCTTTAAAGTGCGTAAAGTGATCAATAATGTTGCGGTTGATGTTGAATTGCCTAAAAAGTTGAGGAAATTGCATTCTGTGTTTCATTTCAGCCTCCTGAAGAAAGATTCTGGGTCCTGTCCCTCGCGTCCAGAACTGCCAGTTCCACCGCCTATTTTGATCGAGGGCGAGGAACACTATGAAATTTCGAATATTTGGATTCTAAATGCAGGCATGGTAAACTGATGTATTTGGTGGAATGGAAAGAGTTTGGACCCCAGCATCTCGAATGGGTGGAAGTATGGGATATTCGGGCCCCTCAATTGATCCGCAAATTCCACTGGGAGTTCCCGGGGAAACCGGGACACCTCCCGGGGAAACCGGGACACCTCCCGGGTTAACCGGGAGATTGCTGTTTTGGGGGGGGGGGAACTGATTTTCGAGGAGGCAGTATGTCAGCTATGCTGCCATGAGGATGCTGTATGTTTCTAATTGCTGTGCATTCCTTCCCATGCGCTAATTGCTTCTGTGCTGTAACACATATCTCTCAAGGCCACTGGAGGAGTTGGTGTGTCTAGGTTTTGTGGGAAGCTTCTTACGTTCCCAGCTTCTGCAGCCATTAGAAATCTGCCAAATGCCCGCGCGCGGGAGCCCTTCTAATTGGGCACTACATGGGGGGGTGCATACGAATGCCCTATATCCTATTAAGCGTATAGGTAACCCGCCATTCCTAACAGTGTTCATGTTACTGCATCCATAGCTTTTCAATAAAAGTAAAACCTTCCTAGAAGCGTGTACTTCGTTGTCTTGCTGTGGATCCTGACAACCGACAGTTAAAGGCTGAAGACATGTGCCCCATTAACAAGACCATTTTAGCAGTTTCTCTATCTGGCATATCAGCTCAGCTCATTCCCAGAATTGCAGTTTGCATGATCAAATATATGTGGCAGGGGGGAAGAATGCTAGATTAGCCATCCAATTTGTTAGGTTTGAAAAGTACTGGGTTCGATACATCAGGACGTGGACCACAACATCCGATAAGACGCGTTTATTGGTACTTAACACATGGAACAGAAACAAACAGCCGGATGGCCAACTTTATACAATTGTGGAGGGACACCCCTAGGTCCTATTGGCAGGTTTGAACTTCCCAACAAAGTCTCTATTGGCTCCTTACTAGTAGTTCAGGAGCCTAGTCCCTATTGTCTTCTGGACTGAAGCTCTAGCTGCCTCAGGCAGCATCCAAAGATATAACACCCCTCCCCTACCTATGTGATGTAGTCCCCCAGATATGTGGGGGGCCTGCGCTCCCTGAGAGATCACCGGAGGCTGGCACGGGGGTCTGTGGTGGTTCTTTCGGGCTGAGGAGTCAGGGGTGGCTGTTATAGTTGCTGCGGTGGCAGAACCTCAGGTTTGGTGGCAGTTTGGCTTGGTTCTCTGTGGGAAGGGATCTCCCCCCCCTCCATTTGGGGTTGCAGGTTGTTCTTCGGTTGCCGGGGTGAGGGTCTCCGGGTCACTGGGTATCTGTGATGGCATCCCGGCTTCGGGGGTTAATCACCATCGTAGTTGATCCACATGCTTCCTTAGTAGTCTGTCCCCTTCCATGGCAACCCCATACGATATGCAACCAGTGGGTTTAATGATTCAGCCAGCTACCCAAGGAGGGCCTGCTCCAAAGTTTCTGAAATAAACGGGCTCCCCCGGGAAGAACCCTCTTTGCGCTTCTCTGTCCTCTACTGGTTTCCAGAAGTCAGATGTGTGGTCTGGGTGAAGCCGGTCCAGTAGGGTCGTGGGGTGGCATCAGAAGCTCTGCCGGACTGTGGCCAGAGACTGGGTTCAGGGTCATCCTCTGTGTTAAGAGGAATCGGGCAATCTGGAACTCACAGTCCCGGTTATTCTGCGGAGGGCATCCTTGGCCGTCCGGACCATCCTTTCTGCCTGGCTGTTGGTCGCAGGGTGGAAGGGAGCTGATCTTATGTGTTGGATCAGATTCCGCTGTAGAAAGTCCTGGAACTTGGCCAAGGTAAATGCAGCTCCGTTATTGGACACGATCGTATCCGGCAACCCGTGTGTGGAAAAGATCCGGCGGAGGGACTTTATAATGGCTTTAGAGGACGTGTTGGGCACGGTGCTGATTTCCAACCACTTGGAGTATGAATCGACCATTATTAAGAACAACAGCCCCTGGAACGGGCCGGCAAAATCCACATGAAGCCGAGACCACGGTTTGTGGGTGGACTCCCACTGCTGTGTTGGGGCGCTTGGAGGGCTGGGGCGGACCTCTTGCCATATTTTACACCCCTGGACCCATGTCTCGATCTCCGCATCAATCCCGGGCCACCACACATAGCTCCACGCAAGGGCCTTCATGCGTACTATACCTTCATGTATGTGTGCAAAACCCACTGCCTCATGGTTCCTGGTACCACCACCCTGTCTCCCCATAGAAAACAGCCCTTGAGTGCTGAGTGTTCATCTTTCCTAGACATGAAAGCGGCAAACTCTGACCCCGGGGCCACCCCCTTAACACCCAGCTCAAAACCCGGGAGAGGTCAGGGTCTCTGGACGTGCGGGCGGCCATGTCTGAAGCCTGTAGGGGAGGATCTGGGAAACCTTCCAGCATGAGGACTCCAAACGCGGGAGCTGGATCCCCTTCCACCGAAGGCAGCAGTAGCTGGCTTAGGGCGTCGGCATGCCCCATCGCCTTTTCGGGCTGGTGAATCAACCCGTATTGATACCCTGCCAGGAACAGGGACCAGCGAAGGATGCAGAGGGACATGACCTATGGTTTCTGCTTATCTGCTGCGAGTAACCCCAGAAGCGGTTTATGATCTGTGACTATCATGAAGGGGCGGCCATAGACGAAGTTGTGAAACTTCTTAACCCCGGCCATGATAGCAAGCCCCTCCTGGTCAATCTATGCATAGTTGCACTCGGCGGAGGACAGCATTCTAGAATAATAGGCCACGGGGACCTCCCTACCATCCGGCAGGATGTGACCCAAAACAGGCCCGACGCCATAGGGAGAAGCGTCACACGCAAGCACAACCGGCAGGGACTCATCAAAATGAACGAGAACAGCGTTAGAGATTAACAAAGTTTTCACACCCCGGAATGCTGACTCCTCCCGCTGTCCCCAAGCCCAAGGGGCTGCTTTGTCCCAGAGTCTGTGGAGAGGTTCCACCACAGCAGCGTTGTGTGGCAGGAAGGCATGATAAAAGTTTATGAGGCCCAGGAAGGCCTGAAGCTCCGCCTTGCACTGCGGTGCCGGGGTCTCCACAATCTCCTTCACCTTGTCCTTTGCGGGGTGGAGGCCCATCACATCCACCCGGTACCCCAGAAAGTCCACCTCCAGAACCCCGAGGAGGCACTTCTCCCATTTTACCTTCAGACTGGCCTCACTGAAACGGCCCAACACAGAGCGGAGACGGGACGCAAAATCCTCTGGGGTTGCAGGGGCGATGAGGATGTCATCGAAAAATGGCGCCACACCAGGGATCCCTTTTAACAAAGTGTCCATTAGTTGATTGATAGTGCATTTAAAATCTGCGCGGATGCGGATGTCCCGTTTGGTTTGATGGGGGTCACTATCGATGTTTCCCACGGGGAAATGGGAGACCGGCTCTAGAACGCCCTGGGCAACCAGCCGGTCCAGTTCGGCTTCTATCTTAGGCCACAAGGAGAGGGGTGCCATGCGGAAACGCCGGCGGATGGGGGCTACCTGCAAGTCTAACTGCAAAGACACTGGGGGACCCTTGTAACGTCCCAGAGCCCCGTCAAAAACCATGGGAAATTCCCGGCAGACCTCCCAAAAATCCCAAGGCGAGCATTTATTTTTTTAAAAAAACCATGACAGTGATACCCAGAGCCTCGAACCAGGCTCAGCCCAGAAGGCTTACAAGGTTACCTTCTACCACCACCAAGAACAGATCCCCCACAAAGTCTCTATATTGCACCCGGAATGTCCCAACACCCCTGATTGGAATGGGATTTCACTGAAAAACCACCAAACTTAAGGGCGAGGGTAGCAGAGGGGGTCCCCTCATTGGGCAAAGTTTGATCAGTGTGTCCACGGATATGAAGGACACTGCTGACCCCGAGTCTACTTCCATGGAGCAGGGTGACCCCTCGATCCAGACTTGTACTTGGAGCTTTGGGGTGGCAGACTGGTTAGGGAGGTTAGTACCTGCAGCGGCTGATCCATCAGGTGGTAGAGATCGGATGTCTCAGTGGCAGACTCGTGTGTGGCGGCAGCATGGCAGCGGGACTGCATGGGTGTCGACGTGTTCCGGGGGTCCTTAGACTGGCAGACTCGTGTGAGATGTCCTTGCTTACCACAAGTGTGGCAGGTCACGTCCCGGAAATGACATGTCTTCCTCTTTTTTTTTTTTAATACTTTATTTCCAAATTAAAACAAACAAATCAGATGCTTGACACTTCATAACAGATGAGCATACAGCTATTACTCTTTTTCCTGCAACTTCCAGTGCTACGCTATTCTCCTTTACTATTTAACTAACAGTAAGTATACTACCTCTTCTTTCCATAACACACCAAACACAGTTATATTAACCCGTCCTATTTCGTGTCCAAATGTAGAGTTTCTTCCAAGTATTTACAAAAATCAAATCATCTTTCCCCCTTAGTATACAGGATAGTTTGTCCATTTCAGCCACATCACATATCTTCTGTATAACTTCATTCTTTTCTGGTATTTTACCCTCTTTCCAGTACTTTGCGTACAAGATCCTAGCGGCTGTGAAACAGTGAATCAAAAAAATTTTTTCGGCTTTCTCATACGACTCCGGAATCATATTTAGGATACACATTTCGAGTTCAAGAGGGATTTGTTTCCCCATTATTTCGCCCAGCATTTTAATGATCATCATCCAGTATTCCTTTGCTTTACAACAGTTCCACCACATATGTAGGTAGGTGCCCACATTCTGCTTACATTTCCAACATATGTTGGAGGTCGCTTTAGAAATCTTGGCTAACTTAACTGGGAACATATACCATCTCAAGGCAACTTTATAAATATTTTCTTTGAAGGAAATTGCCCTAGTAATCTTTATGTTAGTATCCCATATTTTTAACCAATTAGCAATTCCTATATCATAACCTAAATCCTTATTCCAAGCCGCCATACTAGATCTTATCACCTCTTCTTGCATTTTAGTTTCCAGTAAGTAGCCATATATATTTTTTATCATGCGCCCTCCCCCCTTAATCCAGATTTTGTCCAATTCTGTGGGTTTGTTATAAAAATCATATTTCCGATCCTCCTTATATCTCGACTGTAATTGTATTGCTTGTAACCAGGATAGTTCCTTATTTTGCTCTTTCAAACTTTCAATTGGTTTAAGATTATTTTTATCGTCTAATAACTCTTCATAACATAGTTTTTTTGATAATCATACAAGTTTGGGAAGACAAAAGCCTCAATAGGAGATATCCATTTGGGTGTTTTTAAGTAATACTGCTGTTTCAATTCCTTCCAAATTTTAAATAATAAACCTCTTATATAGTGCTTCTCAAATGCATTTTTCCCCTTATCATACCAAATGGTGGCGTGCCACCCCATAGCAAGGTCATGGCCCTCCAGTTTAAGAAGCCTATTATTTGACAGTGTCATCCAATCCTTTAACCATACCATGGCCGAAGCTTTATAGTATAGTTGCCAGTCAGGCAAACCTAGACCACCTTTCAGTGTCTTTTCTTGCATGGTTTTCAGTTTAAATCTAGGTTTCCTGGCTTGCCAGATGAATTTTGAGACCATTGTGCTTAGTTCTTTAAAGATTTTTTGGTTCTTAATAACTGGTATTACTTGAAACAAAAACATAAGTTTAGGGAGGATACACATTTTAATAGTTGCCACCCTGCCCATCAAAGATAGCTGTAGGTCTTTCCATTTTTCTAAATCAGTTTTTATCTCCGTCAAGACTCTCTTATAATTGTTATCGAATAGAGCACTGCATTTATTTGTTAACCAGATTCCTAAATGTTTAACTTTTTTGCATATTATGAATCCAGATTTCTTTGCTAACAAATCCTCTGTTTCCTTTGAACAGTTTTTTGTTAGTATTTTAGATTTCTGTAAATTAATTTTCAGACCTGCTACCTGTTCATATATACGAAGGGTGTTTAATAAGTACTCAATTGAATCTATGGGTTCTTCTAAAATGAAAACTAAGTCGTCGGCATATGCCTGTAATTTAAACTGCTCTCCTTTTACCTTCAACCCTTTAATTTGGGGGTCCGCTCTCACTATGTTGTTTAAGACTTCCATCGTAAATATAAAAAGTAGTGGAGATAGCGGACACCCCTGCCTGGTGCCCTTTTGTATTGTGAACTTCGATGTAGAGTCGCCATTAACAATTATTCTAGCTTCTTGGTACTGATAGATCGCCCGTATCATTTGCAAAAACCCTTCTCCGCACTCCCAGTGCATCAAGTTTCTTTTTATAAACTCCCAACTGACATTATCAAATGCCTTCTCGGCGTCAATGAATATGAGAGCCATCTGTCTACCATAATTAGATTCATAGAACTCTAGTACATTAAGAATAGTCCTCACATTATCTCTAAGATGCCTTTGCGGTAGGAATCCCGCTTGATCAGAATGAACTGTTTGTTGTAACACTTTCTTAAATCTACTAGCTATAATTGAGGCATAAATCTTATAATCAGTATTAAGCAACGAAATGGGCCTATAGTTCTTTATAGATGTCAAGTCTGTTTCTTTCTTTGGCAGTAGTGTAATCAAGGCTTCCTTCCATGTTTCAGGAAACCTATTCTTTTCCAATATATTTTGAATTGTCAGTTGTAAGGGTATGTCTATTTCATTTGCAAAT
>NW_015165322.1:167339-170010 GCF_001447785.1 Gekko japonicus
AGACCCCTAGTTCTAAACAACTAAGACTAAATATAATAGGACTACAACATCAACTTAACTGTTTGCTGCTACAGGAAATAACTACAAAAATAAACTATGCGAGACAAAATTACTTTGAACAAGCAAACAAACCTACTAGATGGATGTCTTACCAGCTGAGGAAAGAAAAAGAGGAAAGAACTATAAAAATGCTAAAGGATGAACAAGGTCAGAACTGTTTTAGTTTAAAGGATCTTAAAGAAATTGCGGGAAAATATTATAAACAACTATATGAGCAAAAAAGTGAAAGCCCACAGGAAATTGATGCTTTCTTGGACAAGTATAACAAAAAGAAATTTACACAAGAACAAAGGAACTTGTTAAATGAACGTATTACGGTATGCGAAATAACAGAAGTTATTAAGAAATTAAAAATAAAAAAGGCACCTGGGACGGATGGACTACCTGCCGAGTTTTATCGAACATTTGCAAATGAAATAGACATACCCTTACAACTGACAATTCAAAATATATTGGAAAAGAATAGGTTTCCCGAAACATGGAAGGAAGCCTTGATCACACTACTGCCAAAGAAAGAAACAGACTTGACATCTATAAAGAACTATAGGCCCATTTAGTTGCTTAATACCGATTATAAGATTTATGCCTCAATTATAGCTAATAGATTTAAGAAAGTGTTACAACAAACAGTTCATTCTGATCAAGCGGGATTCCTACCGCAAAGGCATCTTAGAGATAATGTGAGGACAATTCTTAATGTACTAGAGTTCTATGAATCTAATTATGGTAGACAGATGGCTCTCATATTCATTGACGCCGAGAAGGCATTTGATAATGTCAGTTGGGAGTATATAAAAAGAAACTTGATGCGCTGGGAGTGCGGAGAAGGGTTTTTGCAAATGATACGGGCGATCTATCAGTACCAGGAAGCTAGAATAATTGTTAATGGCGACTCCACATCGAAGTTCACAATACAAAAGGGCACCAGGCAGGGGTGTCCGCTATCTCCACTACTTTTTATATTCACGATGGAAGTCTTAAACAACATAGTGAGAGCGGACCCCCAAATTAAATGACATGTCTTCCTCTCATATGCCTCTCCACAGCTGGCACATTGGGAACAACTGGGGGCCTTACCGGCATGACTGCTGGACGGCGGCAGACATCTTCCTCGTCTGAGTTCTTTGGGCTGTATCCCGGCCCGACCTGATGTGCCGCGGTTGTTGGGTGCTCTTTGTGTGATGCCTCGTGTGCTAGGGCAAGTTGCAAGGCCTCTTTCAGGGTGATCTTACGGTTGCCTTTGAGGATCTTCCTCCTCAGTTTGGTGTCCATGAGTCCCCACACGAATTGTGTCAAGAGGTTATCTTCCACCTTGGGGAAGGAACAGTCCACAGTGAGTGCACGCAGGGCGGCCATAAAGGCTGCGGCAGATTCTGCTTGGACCTGCACTCGTCCCTGGAACTCCACCCGTCTAGCCAGGAAGGTCGGCTTTGGACTGAAGTAGTTGTTGAGGGCTCCTATTATCTCCTCAAACCAACACTCCAGGATGGTGCGGAGAACCAGGAGACTCTTGGCAAGCCGAACTGTGTCGGTTCCACAGGAACTGAGGAGGAGGGACCTTCTCTTCCCAGCATCTGTGAAGCCATTTAGCTCGATGTAACACATCAACTGGTTCATCCAGGATTCCCAAACTTCGGGACGTGAGGGATCGAACTTGTTGAGGTTTCTGTGAGTGGTAGCCATGACTCACCAGCGTAGCGGGTAGCCAGGTGCTGCTAGAGAGTGGTGTGGGGCATGCTGGCTTCCTTCAGCTCGGAGCTCGATGCTGCAGGTGTGGAGTCAGGGTCACAACAGAAATATGAACAATAAAACCACATCATAAAACTATTAACAGTTAAGAATCCTATTTTAAAACAGGTGGCAAGCCAGTAACAATCTATTATGCTACTTGCATCGAGGGGGAAATTACCGGTGGTGTTGTGGTGAAATCCTGTCTTGGGACTGGGGTATCTGAGGGACCGTCTTCTCCTGTATGTTCCTATATGTTCCTCTGGAATGAAGATCACAGGGAGAGGCCCTCTTCATCAATCAAAGAAGCTAGTTTGGTGGGTACACAAGACAGCATGGTGTAGTGGTTAAGAGTGGTGGACTCTAACCTGGAGAACAGGGTTTGCTTCCCCATTCCTCCACTTGAAGCCAGATGGGTGACCTTGGGTCAGTCACAGTTCTCTCTCAGAACTCTCTCAGCCCCACTTACCATACAGGGTATCTGTTGTGGGGAGAGGAAGGGAAGGAGACTGTAAACTGCTCTGAGACTCCTTCCGGAATGAAGAGAAACCAACTCTTCTTCTACAGGGCCATTTCAGTGTGCCTGCCCCCCCTCCCTTTCACTCTTTGGGAGGTAGTTGATGACAGTTTTATTTAGAACTCTATTTAACTAACTGGGATGTGAAATTGTGGGGTTTTTTTATAATTCTGGCTGGTGCATCAACTGTGCCTGTTCCTGTTTCAGTCAGACCTAGCCACAATGATCCATGCCTTAGTTACACGTAGACTGGCATCTCATCCACTCCTGAGTCCAATCAAGGTCTTCCTTCCTTCCTTCCTTCCTTCCTTCCTTCCTTCCTTCCTTCCTTCCTTCCTTCCTTCCTTCCTTCCTTCCTTCCTTCCT
>NW_015165322.1:170203-176591 GCF_001447785.1 Gekko japonicus
AGCGTCGTACAATCTCTTTTCCCTTCTCCTCCCCACAACAGATACCCTGTGAGGTAGGTGGGACTGAGAGAACTCTTTCGAGAACTGCTCACGAAAGAACAGCTCTGAAACAACTTGTAACTGACCCAAGGTCACACCAGCAGCTGCATGTGGAGGTGGGGAATCAAACCTGGCTCTCCCAGATCAGAGTCCGTGCTCCTAACCACTATACCACACTGAATCTGGTTAAATAACAGGAAGCAAAGAGTAGGAATCAGTGGACAGTGGGCAGTGGGGTCCCACAAGTATCTGTATTGGGCCTGTACTATTTAATTCATTCATAAATGAAGCTATTCATAATTTAATTTATTCATAAATGATTTGGAACTAGGGGTGAGTAGTGTAGTGGCCAAGTTTGCAGATGACAACAAAAGTATTCAGAATGGCGGAAACGAAGGCTGACCGTGAAGAGCTGCAACAGGATCTCCACAGTCTGGGTGAGTGGGTGGCAACGTGGCAAATGAAGTTCAGTGTTGGTTAGTGTAAGGCGATGCACACTGGGACCAAAAATCCCAGCTTCAACTATAGGCTAATGAGGTCTGAACTTGCTGAGACTGAGAGGGGAAAAGATCTCGGGGTCGTCCTGGGTAGCTCAGTAAAAGTGTCAACCCCGTGGGCTGCAGCAGTGAAAAAGGCAAACTCTATGTTAGGGATTATTAAGAGAGGGATTGAGAATAAAATGGCCAATGTTGTAATGCCCCTGTGTAAATCTGTGGTGCAGCCTCATATGGAACAGTGTACAGTTCTGGTCGCTGTATTTCAGAAAGGACATTGCAGAGCTGGAAAAAATACAGAGGAGGGCAGCCGTGATGACTAGGGCATTGGAACACCTTCCCTATGAGGAAAGGCTGAAGAGTCTGGAACTGTTCTGTTTAGAAAAGAGATGACTAAGGGGAGGACATGACAGAGGTCTATGAAGCTGATGGATAGTAGGTTCAGGATAGACAAAAGGGAATAATCAGGGCTATTTTTGGGCAGGAACGCACAGGAACGGAGTTCTGGCTGGCTCCCAAGTTGACCACGCCCAGCAGGAACTCATTAGCATAATAGGCCACACCCAACAGCAGAAACTCATTAGGATTGGCTACATTAGGGGTAAAAAGGGGAGGAATTTCGCTTAAAAGAAAAAAAGGGAGGGGTAGACAGTGGGAGAAAGAGAAAGCTGAGTGATATATAAACTGGTAAATTAAACTGTTAGTAATGTCCAATTAATCTTCTTGGGCTTCTTCTGTGTGTTGCCAAACTTCTTTTCTTAGTCCTGTTACATGTATTCTCTGTTAGTATGTTAGTAATGTTCCTTTGAGATTCTGTTAATAAAAAGGGTCTCTTCTGTGCACATCCAGAACCGCTTCTTTGCGTGCTGGGTACTTTTACTATCGCTGACGTGGAGGAGCTTCCTCTGTTGTCTCTGTTGTCTTCTCCTTCCGGCTTGTTAGATCCTCCTTCGGGTTGTTGTTAATACGCTCAGTTCATGTACTATAAATCCTCTTCCTTTCATGCCCCGGAGGTCCCCATTTTCGAGAATCGTGGGGCGGGGAGGCGGGGAGGCTTCTAACTGGTTCTGTCAGTAAACAGCAAGGGAAGGGGGAAGGCCTTTTCCAGGCCTGTTTTGGCCTTTGAGGGAGGGAGCCTTGGGGCCAGGCCTGACAAGGGTTGTCAGTGCCAGGCTGGGGAATTCCTAGAGGTTTTGGTTTTGTGGTGGACTCTAAGGAGGGCTGGGTTTGAGGAAGGGAGAGGCCTCAGCTGTGTTATAATGCCACAGAGTCCATCCTCCAAAGCAGCCCTTTTCTCCAGGGAGACTTTCTGGAGTTCAGTTGTAATTCTTGGAGGGGGGGTTTCTAGGTCCTACTTGGAAGTTGGCAACCCTAGGCCTGGCAGCAGTCTAGGGTTGTCAGGTCCCCCCTGGCCACCAGCAGGGGATGGGGGTGTAAAGTTGCAGATCCAGGCTGGGAAATTCCTGGAGATTTGGGGGTGGACCCTGGGGAGGACAGGGACCTCAGTAAGGTACAATGCCATAGAGTCCACCTTCCACAGCATTTTCTCCATGGGAAGTTCTCTGTAGTCTGGAGATGAGCAGTAAGTCTGGAGATGGCATCCTTAGGCAGCACCCTCTGGGTGACTTGATATCATCTGCCTTGCATGACTGAACTAGGCCCATCTGCTTGCTACTGTTCATCAGCAGCCACACTATGAAAGCCAGTGTGGTTCTACAATTAGAGCTTCGAAGTATGGTCTGCGAGACCCGGGTTCAGATCCCCATCCTGCGGTGGAAGTTGACTGGGTGATTTTGGACCAGTCACTTACTTTTAGCCTAACCAACCTCACAGGGTTGTTGTGTAGATTAAAAGGAGAAGACAATAATGTAACCTGCTTTGGTCCCCACTGTGGAGAAAGTCTGTAATTTTCCTAGGGAGAGGCTGTGGGGAGGGGGGTGGAGATGGAAAGCAGAAGACAGAGCGGCAGATAAAGGTAGGTTGGCTGTTGGGTGGGAAGAAAATAGCATTACCAACTCCAGGTTGGGAAATTCCTAGACATTTGAGGGGTGGAAACTGGGGACGGTAGGGTTTGAGGAGGGGAGGAACTTCAGACCAGTATAATGCCATAGAGTACACCCTCCAAACCAGCCATTTCCTCCACGAGAACTACCATTGCCAGCCTCCAGGTAAGGGCTGGAGATCACCCAGAATTACAACTGTTGTCCATGTGATAGAGATAAGTTACCCTGGATAAAATGGCTGCTTTGGAGGGTTGAGTCTATGACATCATACCCTGCTGAGGCTGCTTGCCTCCCCAACCCTCACTGTCCCAAGGCTCCACCCCCAGATCTCCAGGAATTTCCCAACCTGGAGCTAGCAGCCCTAAGGTTAATTGATCTCTGTAGCTGGGAGATCCATTGTGATTCCCAGAGTGCTGCCACTGATGCTGTGAGGGGAGAGGAAGCAGGTGGGTGGCTGGGAGCACCACCACCACTGCTGCTGCTTTGCGGGGTGGGGGAGGAAGTAGGCAGGAGGCTGGGATAGTGATGGGGACAGAAAGAGAGAGAAATGGGGTGGGGGCAGAAAGAGAAAGAGTGATGAGGCAGGGAGGCAGAAAAACAAAGAGAACAATGACGGGTCAGCAAGAGACAGGAAGTAACATGCATGGAGGAGAGAGAGTAAGAAAAGGGAAAACAAAAGGGAGAAAGAGAGGTAGGGGGAGAGAGGAGGAAGCAAAGGTGTGAGGAATGGGATAACCATCCCACAAATTTCTTGCGGGTCTCCATTTGTGTGTATATAATTCTCAAAGAAAAAAAGTAATGATGACAGAAAAACTTTATCATAATAGCATAAAAATATCCTTGGTTTTGCCAAGTTATTAATACATTTAAGCAAAAGAATTAAGGTTTTCCCAGTATTTCTCTTTTTCATAGGACTGTTAACAGGTTTATTGATTATGGCATTAGAGTCCCTTCATAAATTAATTCTCCAGAGACAAAAGCTGTAGCCTCTTGAAGGGGATTTTGGTTACTGTTTGGTGCATATATATTACCAATTGTAATATCTTTAATTGATCCTTAAATTTAAATATATATCTACTTCATTGGTCTATTAAAGTATCAGTTATTCTGATATTTGGATTACAGAAGTAAATAGAGAGACCTTTATTTTTTTCAGAGTCTGAAGTTACATACAGTGTGCCTGGGTTGTTATAACAGATGCACTTAGGAGGCTTTGATAGGCATCTCCTATAATAGGATTATACTAGCTTTTTTCTTTTCCTAGCTTGTAAAAAAAATGTTCATCTTTTGTGACACTCACTTAACCCATTTACATAAATAGAGAAAAAATATTGAGTCCATAATGACCTCAACAAGTGATACCAAAACAAAGAGAATAAGGTCAGTTAATTAGAGAAAATCTGTTTATTACATTTTCTACTTTGTCAACATATTTCACGTTGTAATTCTTACCACTGATTCTGAAATTTAATTGAAAAGGGAACCCCTATCTATAAGTCACTCCAATGTTTCTTGATCTTATTGTTCCAGAAATTTAAATATTTTCTGTAGATATCAGGAAGAACCTGTTTAATCTCTCTACCTGTCTCCAAAGGCAGTTCACATAATGACAGTTTCAAACGTTACGAAGATATCACAACAAACTTGCCTAGATCATGCAGTCTGCGAGTTTACCCCAAATGCTGATTCAATTGTTATGCCATCAATATAGTCAGAGCTCCAAATTTCATATAAAATAAAAGGTGATGATGTCCCCTTCTTCTTTTTCATTGATTTCCCTTTACTGAAGGCAGGATCTATAACTTTTGTTATCAATTTTTTCCCAATTTTTATCTTATAGGTTTATGATCTTATCATTGTTCGTGTCGCTAACTGCTTCATTAAGAGTACATTTTTAATCTAAGATAAAAACTTTCAATTGGCTGACATTTATTTCTTCCTCTCACATACACTCTTCAATATTTCCTCTGTTCTTCTCATTACTTTCTAACTTCACCCCCCCAAAGAATCTATCTTTTCCTTTCATAATGCTTTCGCTTCCTCAAATTTATTCATGATTTTCTCTTCAGTGGTCCTAAACTCTGCTACAAGGAGATCTCTTATATCTTCTCCTAAAGAAAAGGGGCTCAGCTGGGGACTCATAGAAACATAGAGTTGGAAGGGGCCATACAGACCATCTAGTCCAACCCCCTGCCCAATGTAGGACCAGCCTAAAGCATCTCTGATAAATATTCCTCCAGCCTCTTCTTGAAAGCTGTCAGTGAAAGGGAGCTTACTACCTCCCTAGGTAGCTGATTCCACCTTTGAACCACTCTGACTGTGAAAAAGTGTTTCCTAATATCCAGCTGATAGCTTTTTGCATGTAACTTAAATCCATTGCTTCAGGTCCTGTCCTCTGCTGCCAACTGGAACAGCCCCTTGCCCTCCTTCAAATGACATCCTTTCAAATATTTAAAGAGAGCCATCATGTCCCTCCTCAATCTCCTCTTCTCCAAACTAAACATTCCCAAGGCCCGTAGCCTTTCCTCGTAGAGCTCAGTCTCCAGACCCCTGATCATCCTCGTTGCTCTCTTCTGCACCCTCTCGATCTTGTCCACATCCTTTTTGAAGTGAACCCTCCAGAACTGCACACAGTACTCCAGGTGTGGCCTGACCAAGGCAGTATACAGAGGGGCTATGACCACCTGCGGTTTCGATGCTATGGCCCTTTTAATATAACCCAAGACTGAATTTGTCCTTTTTACCACCGCCTCACACTGACTGCTCATATTTAGTTTACAGTCTACTCTTACCCCAAGATCTCTTTCTCATACGCTACTCCCCAGAAACGTATCCCCCATCCAGTATTTGTCCTTGACTTTTTTGTGGCCCAGATGTAATACTGTACATTTATCTTTGTTGAACTGCATCCTGTTTGCAACTTCCCAGTTCTCCAGAGTATTCAGGTCTTGTTGAATTTTAACTCTTTCTTCTTGGGTGTTTGCTACTCCTCCCAATTTGGTATCATCAGCAAATTTAATTTCTTTGTCCAGTCTCTTTCTGGTGTATCCTGATGGGGTTTTTTTTGGCATTTCAGTGGAAGAATGAATAAAAAATGACAAGCCTATTTAACTACAGTCTCTATATATAGCTAAATTATTAATCAATTTATTAATTTATCCATTATAATAGTCAATTTAGGTTGACTTGTGTTACCTCAATAATCTTCTCACATATTGTTCAATCAATCTATTAGTCCATCAGTCAATCAGTTTTTCCTGTTATGTACATATACACAGCTGATAATACTAAAAGCCTGCTAATAGTTTTTGGATAGTCACTTTAGTCCTTATTGATTCATCTTTATTTTTTTTAAATCCCTTGTTCTGCTTTTCCTTCTGCAGCTCTCAGATATACAGACAATGTGAATTCATTTGACTGTCTGTTATGTACTGAGCCTGAACTGTACTTGCAAAAGGACTTCGCTTGGGGATGCATAACAATAGCTTGCTAGGATCCTAGAATGGGCAAGTAGGGTGACAGGGATCCTAGAGTCAGTTACCCAATTGGGAAACAATGTAGTGTAAATAGCCTATAGCTATTTCCCCCGGGTGAGGTACGGGGGGCAGGGCACATGACGAAGCCCCGCCCCCTGCTTCCAGCTGCCCCGCTTCCGGCCCTCATTCAGCCAGGAGGAGGCAGGAGAAGAGGGAGGGTAAGTTGCTTCCTCCCTGCCTCTCCCCACCCCTTGCCTGCCTGGGGCCAGGGAGGGCCTTCATGGGGCTTCCTTGCACTCCCGCCGGCCTTGCAGGTCCACCGCCGGGCCCCTCATGGGGCTCGGCAGTGGAGCTGCAAGGCCAGCGGCGGCGGCTG
>NW_015165322.1:178497-188565 GCF_001447785.1 Gekko japonicus
GGCAGTGGAGCTGCAAGGCCAGCGGCGGCGGCCGGGACCGTTGCGGGCGGGGTGTGTGGCCTTATGACACACTTCCGGTGATGTCAGGGGGTGTGGCATATGCTAATGAGTTATGCTAATGAGTTCCCCTAGCTCTTTTTCTACGAAATGACCCCTGGCCTATAGTTGGGAGTGGGGTGTGTTTTGGGTGTGACCTTTTTCAGGCATAAATACCCGTCTTCGGCCAGGGGTTTTTCAGTCTTCTTTCTCTTGCTGAATCACTAATAAACTATGAGGTGATCACTTGAACGCGTGACAAAGGTGGGACCCTGATTCAACCAGCACAGCAATGCACACTGAGCCCCTGAGCACTGAGCATCGCACTGCTCCGAAGATAATGGCTGCCGCTCCAGGAATCCTGCCGGAATTTGACCCCATTCACCCAGAAAAGTGGGAATCCTGGGTGGAACACCTAACCTATCTCATGGAATTCCAGGGCACTGAGGATGCCATGAAAAAGAAGGCTCACCTGCTCAGCTCCTGTGGGATCGATACCCTGGAGCTGGCCCAGAGCCTCAGCATGCTAACCATGCTAAAGCTTGCCACCTTCAACGGTCTCATCAAGGTGCTTACAGACCACTTGGCACCCAAGTCCACCCGCATGACTCGCCACATGGAATTCTTCGAGAGGAACCAAAGTCCTGGCAAACCAGCCTTGGCTTACGTGGCTGCCCTGTGCAAACTGGCCCTCTATTCCACGCCGCACCACCGAATGCACACCAGCAACCCCATGTGCTGGTAGTGAGGAGCAGTTGTACAAGTCTCATAGGACTTGTGTGGTTCGCGCCACTAGGGTTCAGGGTAACTGGGATGCACCACGTGGCCACCAAAGACTTCCAAGCAGTGTGTGACGAGTTCCTGGCAGTATTTGACAGGACGCTCGGGCATTACACTGGACCCCTGGTCTCTCTACAACTAAACCTAGCAGTTCGGCCCATAAGGCTGAAGGCCAGGTGCACACCGTTCACTCTTAAACCTAAGATTGACACAGAGTTAGATAGGCTGGTGGTCCAAGGAGTTTTGGAACCAGTACCCCATGGAGCATGGGAAACCCCAATTGTGACTCCAGTAAAGCCCAACGGGGATGTCTGCATCTGCATGGACTATAAATGTACAATAAACAAGGCTCTACAAGACCACGCATATCTGGTCCCAGTGGTCAGCCATGTCCTGGCCGCTCTGGCGGGTGCCAAGGTCTTCGGCAAGCTGGACTTAGCTCAGGCATACCAACAGCTCCCGGTCGATGTTGCAATGGCAGAAGTACAGACAATTGTGATGCACAGGGGTGTGTTCCGGGTGCAGAGGCGGCAGTTCAGGGTCAGCGTGGCCCTGGGAATTTTTCAGAATATAATGGACTCTCTCCTTAAAGGGATTCCCGGGGTACAGCCCTTCTTCAATGATGTTTTAAACACTACACCCACCGAGGAGGACTTTGCCATGAGGCTGCACTCAGTCCTGCAACGATTTCAAGCAGCTGGATTCAAGGTCAAGAGGGAAAATTCCTTCTGGGAGTTCCAAGGGTCAAGTTCCTGGGGTTCTCTGTAGACACGCAAGGCATCCATCTGGCCACAGACAAGGTGAGTGCCATCGTCAATGTGCCAGCCCCCACGTCCAGACCAGAACTTCAGGCCTTCTTGGGGCTACTGAACTTTTATCAGTCCTTCCTGCCCCACAAAGCTGTGGTCGCTGAGCCACTGCACCGGCTCCTCGACAAAAGAGCCCCTTGGGTCTGGGGCCAGTGACAGGCCAATGCATTCCAGGCCGTCAAGGACCTTCTCACTTCAAATACCATCCTGGTGCACTTCAATGAGACTTTACCGGTCATGATTGCTTGTGATGCTTCCCCCTATGGGGTTGGCACGGTCCTGGGCCACTGGCTTCCCAGCGGCATAGAGGTTCCCGTGGCGTATTATTCCCACACCTTGTCCTCGGCAGAGAAGAATTATGCTCAGATCAACTAAGGCTCTGGCGATTGTGACAGGCATCAAGAAATTCCACAATTATCTCTACGGGCAGCCCTTCACCATTGCGACCTACCAAAAGCCACTGCTGGGTGTGCTGGCCTCAGACCGCCAGATGCTACAGATGCTGTCCCCCAGGGTGCTACACTGATTGATTTCACTGTCCGGTTACCAGTACTCACTCATCTACCACCCCAGGAAGGCCATGGGCCATGCCGACACCCTAAGCAGGCTGCCGCTCCCTGCCTGTGACCCAGCCCCAGTGCATCACATCCTGCTCTTTGAGGCCCTCCCTGACTGTCCCCTACTGGTCTCCAACATGGCACACCGCACTGCCAGAGACCGTGTCCTCTCCTGCGTTTTGGACTGGGTGGGGAGGGGATGGCCCTCCGGCCGTGTGGGCCCTGAATTCACTGCATTGTCCTCCCTCCAGGACGAGCTGTCTGTGTGCAAGGGTTGCTTGTTGTGGTGGAGCAGGGTGATGGTGCTAGCACCATTGCACCAGCAAGTACTAGCTGCACTACACGAAGCTCACCCGGGAATTGTGCGAATGAAGGCGCTGGCCCGCAGCTACATCTGGTGGCCAGGCATGAACAGCAAAATCGAGGACTGTGTAAAGCTCTGCTAGCCAGGGCCCCGGTGCGTCAGAGGGAGTCCTCCCACAAGCCATGGGCCTGGCTTCATCTCAATTTTGCGGGGCCCTTCCAGGGACAGATCTTCTTCATTGTGGTGGACTCATACACCAAATGGCTGGAAGTGGTACTGGTCTCCTCCACCTCGCCCCGGGCTGCCATTCATGCCCTCTTGCGGATCTTTAGCACCCATGGCATACTCAACACCATCGTAATGGACAACAGGACGGCCTTCACCTCGGCTGAGTTCCAGGAGTGCATGGACTACTATGCCATCTGGCACATCCGCTCAGCTCCCTTCCACCCCGCAACCAATGGACAGGTGGAGCAGATGGTGAGAATAATGAAGGTGTCCCTCCACTGGATCATCCAAGGAGACTGGGACCACCGACTAGCGGCCTTCCTCTTTGGCCACTGGATAACTCTGAATGCCACCACCAGCCGCAGCCCCACGGAACGTCTCATGGGCCGACGCCTCACAACCTGGCTCGACCGTCTACACCCAGACCGCACTCCAGAATACAGCCCGGCCCCCAAGAGTCAAACAGTGCCCCATGGATTCTTCCCCAGTGACCCCGTCTATGCCTGGAATTTCGCCAGAGGCCCAGCATGGGTTCCTGCCAGGGTTATCAGAGTAACAGGGCCCCTCTCGTACGAGGTGTCCACAGAAGATGGCCAGCTGTTCCGGAAGCACATTGACCAGCTCCACCACTGGCTCCTTCCAGCAGAACTGACTCTGCCCACAACGCTCCCGGAGGACAGAGAGGAGGAGCTGCCAAGCCCCCTGGAACCGGAGGCCGAGAGGGACCCGCCTACAGCCAGCGAGCAACCCATAGCCAGAGAGTAACCAATAGCCAGTGAGCAGCCATCTGAAAGTGCAGGCAGAACACTGGAGTCAGCAGTCACAGGCAGCCCCGAGATATCACCTACGCCACCACTGTCCACCAGTTCCCTGGCGGGACCATCCGACTCTGTCCCAGTGACCTCAGCCCCATCATCGGAACCGTGCCGCTCGAACCATGAGCAATGCAGGCCAGCCTACTTAATGGACTTTGTCAGTTGAAGAGGCTCTGAACTTTGAGGGGAGGGGTGTTATGTATTGACCTGAACTGTACTTGCAAAAGGACTTAGCTTGGGGGTGCATAACCATAGCTTGCTAGGATCCTAGAATGGACCAGTAGGGTGACAGGGATCCTAGATTTACCCAATTGGGAAACAATGTAGTGTAAATATGGTAGTAGCAACCAGTCCTCTTCTCTCTCCAGCTAGAAGCCTTCAATTTTAGATTGGCTGGCAAAATGCTTTCTACAACAAACTAGGCTTTTGCACCTATATAAAAGAAGACTGGCTTGCTCCTTTATAAACACTTTATAAACACATGGAACCAGAAGTACGTTTTTTAAAAAATTAAAAACTAAATAATTCAAAGTATAAATTAATATGAAAAGTTTGTATAACATTCCATTCAGCTTCATGTTGCTTATTCATTTAAAATACCATGGGTTATTTTCAGGATTATTTGAAAAATATAAAGAAGAAATTAAACACTGGGTTGCTCTTGAACTGTAGCAAGTGGCTGACACCTTCATTACTATAGGATCACTCCTGAGGAAGATTGGGATGAAATTAGTTTATATCTGGATGCTCATTGAGAATGATGGACCTGTAATATTGCCAAGTTTTACAATGCAATATGATTCTTACTTAACACATGTTGTCATCTATATCACACTGTTTGTTTGTTTGCTGCATTTCCTATACCTGTGATCCCTTTTTGGTTTTTTCAACCTCCAAGGAGTGGCTGTAGTTCTTCTGGGATTATTTATACCCCATCTCCAGGTGGCAGAGATCAGTTCCCCTGCATAAAATGGCCACTTCAGAAGGTAGATTCTATGGCATTATATTCCACTGGAGTCCTTCCCCTCCCCCAACCCACCCTCCTCAGGTTCCACCCCCACAATCTCCAGGTATTTCCCAACCCAAAGCCGACAACCCTAATAGGTAGCCTTGCTGCCTGGTACAGTTATGATGGACTTCTTGTTCCTTCTGGCACTGCTTGATTAGCTCTTCAGCTTGATCTGCCAGGCGAGTGGCACAGAGCAGTTCAACTTCAAAGCAGAGGTTCATTCTCTGTGTCTGATTTATAATTCTGAAGATCCCTTCTGCAACTTTCCTGCACATCAAGAAAAACATCGCCATCTACCACTGGGTGTACATTCCCATTCCCCCCCCCCCATATCTACCATTGCAAGAATTAAAAGATTATGCACCTCTAGCTTCTCTTTCCTGTTGTTTTTTTGCAGCCTGCGTGTCTACCCGATTGTTCAAAGTAATTAAAAATCATGAAAAATTAATTGGAATGAAATTATTGTTGATGAGCTTTCTGACAGTAATATTAATGCAATTATTTTGTTAGTGGAAAAAAACCCCATGAGCTGTAGTACTCTATTAATATTAATATGTTGAAGGGAATACCAGAAAAACCTTGATATGTAATAATGTGAATACTTCGGTGATAACGTTTCTAAATTCAATGGGTTGCACCAAGGGCAATTTGGGGAAAGAATGTCAATAGCAATTGCTTGAGAAGTTATTTCTGCAGCTGATATTAAACATGGGGCTGGTAGTATTTTTATTTCCCCCCCTGTCCTTGCAAGAAGTGCCCAGTTCATTTTTTTCTTTTCCATAAAAAGCTTTCTTGAGTGATTTTCTTAACGAGGAGAGGATTGTAGTGTAGTCCCCCACCTCTGCACATGTTCAGAAAAACCCTCCCCTGATTCCTGGTGTTCAAATGACTATTCCATTGTGCGCTTTGTGATGATGTTGCTGCCAGTCAGAGAAGCTAATGCCAAGTGAGGGAAGATGAAATATTACCCTCGTTTTGAATTAGCTCCATTTGCCCTTGGTGATGTCATCATCTTGGTGAATCTGATTGGCTAGGTTACAATGTCACAGTTCCTATACAGAGGATGGTTTAAAGGGGAAATATGTACAAAGCTGAAGTCGATCAGATCTGATTATAGTTTAGCCTGATTAAGGACAGAAAGGCAGGCTATAAATTGTGTAAATAGATAAATGAACAAACGAAGAAAGGCTGATGAAACAGGGCTTCATCCACCATGGCCCTCACTCTGAACAAGGGTCATTTTCCATCAGTGATGTCATCACGTTTTGGTCCGATTGTCAGGCTAGGATCTGCGAGACCCAAGTTCAAAGCCTGACTCTGCAATGGGCAGCCTCTGTGTATAGCTAAATCATTCATAAATTGATGAATGTATCCATTTTTGGTCAGAGTGCCAGACTAGGATCTAGCCTAGAAAGTTACAGGCCTATTTCCCTTCTGGGCACCTGATATAAACTTCTCAGGAGCAGGGGCGGATGAAGGCTCACTGGTGCCCTAAGCACTGACCAGTCTTGGTGCCCCCCTCCTTTCCACACTGACCCAGTCCATTATAGTTGCTGACCTGTCTGACCAGATATACAATGCAGGTTGCAGCAATACAAAAATTTATTCATGGGATAAAACAATAGACTGTACAAACTAAGCCTTGCCAACAAAAAATAGAAGATAACCCTAGGGTGCACCATGATCAATTTGCACTAGTTTTATCAATTTTTTTTTCAAATCCTCATTTGTTTCTTTTCTTTTCACCCTTTCCCAACTTTGTGGTGCCCCCTTTGGCCCTGGTGCCCTAAGCACGTGCTTAGTCTGTTTAATGGTTAATCCGGCCATGCTCAGGAGGCTAGTCCTGAACAGAATCAGTGACAGAATTAATGAACGTGTCCCTATAGAGCAAGCAGAAATATAGACCCCATCGTAGTTGTATGAAGACCAGGTTCTCTGCTTAACAACTCTCATTGAGGTAGGGTATCAGAAGTGTCTTAAGACATCAGCAGTTTTCTTCAATCTCACTGCCGCTTATGACACAGTCTGGACAGAGGGATGGTCTGTTGTACAGTTTTTCCCCTGCAGAACATTATTTTGACTCCTGAATAACATGCCGAGCTTTCCAAGTAATTATGGGTCAGTCAATCAGCAAGCAGAAGAAACCGAATAACGGTCCACCTCAGGGCTCAGTCCTCGCTCCAGTTCTTTCCAATCTATACATTTCTGATGTTTCCGAGATGATATCCAGGAAGTTTGCTTATGCCAATGACATGGTGATTGCAGTAAGGCACAGATCAATTGAAAGGACTGTGGAAATACTGGCTATCCCAAGTTCAGGAAAAACAGAATGTTTCTGTTTCCATCTCAATAACAATCTTACCAACCGTGAATGTCTACCTTGATGGCACCCAAATTACACACCACCAGGGGTCATTTCCTATAGGAGCACACAGAAGCGGAGCTCTGGCAGTAAGGAGCCCAGGGGGCAGGCACATGCAACAAGCCCCGCCCCCTGCTCCCAGAAGCCCTCAGTTGGGCCATGAGGAGCAAGAAGCAGCCAGGTAAGTTACAGAGCCCACTCCCCGGCCCGCCTTCAGGTACAAGCTCTCCCTCCTCTGTGAGGACAGATCTGCGCGTCCCCCCCCCATAGCTAGCAATCCAAAACATTCCAGTGGTTCCTTTAAGACCAAGTTTTATTCAGGTACAAGCTCTCCCTCCTCTGTGAGGACAGATCTGCACATCCCCCCCCCAATAGCTAGCAATCCAAAACAGTCTAGTGGAGCTTGAGTGGTGGGTGTTGCCTTCTGACACACTTCCGGTGATGCCAGGGTGTGTGGCATATACAAATAAGTTATGCTAATAAGTTATGCTAATGAGCTCCTGCACCTCTTTTTCTATGAAATGACCCCTGCTACACCACCATACACCTAAGTACCTTGGCACTACCCCAGACAGGACCTTGAATTATAAACACCATCTTACCAACGTAGCAGTGAAAATATGCACATTGAGACAACATTCTCCAAAGATTATGTGGTACAACTTGGAGTGTGTCTGCTCAGCTTTGGGGTTGGTGTATAGTACTGCAGAATATGGTGCTTCAGCCCCCATGTCCATAAAGTTGATGTCCAACACAACAATGAGAACCATCAGTGGATATAGTAAACCCACTCTGACCTATTGGCTACCCATGTTGTGCCACATCACTCCCCCACATTCCCAAAGACAAGATGTTCTTCTTTGTGAATATAGAAAGATCACTGAAAACAGAGAGTTGCCCATCCACAAAGACATGGATGACACAGGCTTATCCAGACTAAGATCCCAACACCCAGCAATAAGATCTGCACAAATCCTGCAATCCCAAAATTTCCATTTTGCCAGGGATGCTCTAGGCTGATCCTGCATTGAGAAGGGTGTTGAGCTAGATGGCCTGTATGGCCCCTTCCAACTCTGTGATTCTATGATTCTACAATCTAGGGAATGAATGATTGCAAATACAGGTGCAATCAGTTCCACCCGATATCCATAACCTGATCAACACCAACAAGAGGCCTGCAGGATTTGACTTGCCACGGAAAGTATGGAAGACACTTAATAGAATATGAACATGCTTTGGCAGTTGTGCAGACCTGTTGTTTAAATGAGACAAAATACCAAGGCTCAAATGCAATTATGGTGCAGCCCGCCAAAGTATTTTCCATCTGTCACAGAACTGCGAGGGTCGTCCTTTCCAGGGAGATGTGACAGAGCTCTTTGAACTCTCCTCAACTGCAACCAAGTGGATTGAAAATCTAGATATTAGTATTTAAGGGGTTTGCCCAATCGGTCTGCACATGCATTGTATCAACTTGGTTATGAATTCTATATTATTATATACTTCCTTTGTGTCACTCTGCCATATGATAAATAAACACTGAAAATAATTTTGTTGTATAGAGGAGGGGATAGTTAAGAAATGATGCACTCCAGGTGTTGAATATGCTAGGTATGCCACTGCTGTATGGGGTCACCATAAGTCAGATGTGACTTGACGGCAAAAAGGCTAGTTACACGAGTGCACAGTCCCCCCCCCCTTCTACAGGTTCAAAGGAAGTAGGTCTTCCTGGGAAGAAGCAAACCATCAAATGAAAGCAATGAGACAGTGAATGACAGATGCCAGGGATGCGTTCTGGGGGCAAAGAAAAAAAATTCCAAATTTTAAACAGCCCTGATCTCTCTTCTCTAAACAGGCACAGAATCTGGAGTACTGTCAAGCAGGGGACATTCATTGCCCCCCCAGATGGAATAACGGACAGACAACAGTTTGGAAGTAAACAAGGGCCACTTTATTAACTATTTAACACAACATTGCGGCAAGGGACCAGCTAAGCGAGCACGGAACAGGCAAGGCAGGTGTCACTCCCCTGACAAACCTCCTTGCCCTTTTCTCGGGCGGGTCACCCAGCTCTGGGTCTGGCTCATGACCAGCAGCCCAGCAAACTGGTCGCCACCTAGGAGCGCCTACCCCTGAAGCCTTGCAGCTTCCATCATGCATACCCTAAGAGGTTCCCAGAGGAGGTGATCACCATTCCCCACCCTGGACCTTGGAAATCCGAAGGCAGTTCCTGATGACCCCCCTGTTCCCTAATGGGGGAAATGCCGTAAGGTGCTCACCGGTTCCGGTTTCTTGCCCGCATCAACCTGCCACAGCCAAGACCAAGCCTCTGCTTTGGTCTTTGCTCCCCACCAAAAGCCAAAGGCTGCCCTAGTCCCTTGCCCCAAGGCCAGAAAAATGAACCCATTGCCCTTGTTTGACAGTGCACCCTGGTAGCCCTATCGGGTCCTGGGATTTCACCACCCTCCATCACCTTCTTCAACTGGCAGGTGGCTTTACGCCCAGTGGGCTTCTCCCCATTGCACCATACTTGGCGGGGCAGAACAACCGACCCCACTACCCGCACACCTTGCTTTTCCATTGCAAGGTCAGCATCCACTTGAAACACCAGGGCCGTGCCCTTCATGGTGAGCCAGAACAGCCAACCAGAGAATCTGCACTCTGGGCCATCTTGCTCTTATCATCGCAAGGACAGCCGCTGCTTGCAACACCCTTCATGGCATTGCAAAGTAGCTGGCCGGACTATCAGCACTCTAAGCCACCTTGCTCTTATCATCACAAGGTCAGTCTCCACCGTGCAAATGTGTAGCCCTTCATGGCGAAGCAGCATAGCCAACCAGACCATCTGCAACCCAGGCCACCTTGCTCTTATCATCGCAAGGTCAGTCTCACTCAAACAAGGTCTTTGTAATTCATGGCAAGTCAGAATAGCCAACCAGACTATCTGCACTCTAAACCATCTCGTCCTTATCATCACAAGGACAGCCTCAGCTTATCACGCCAGGGCCTTGCCAGCCGGACCATCCCATTGTGGGCCATCTCCCTTGTAGCACCAAGGGCTTCCTGGGCAGTGTGTCCTACAGACTGTGCTGTGGCCGCAGACATTGATCTTCTTCTAGCCTTGCCGGCCGGATAATCCCCACTGTGGGCCATCTCACTCGCAGCACCAGG
>NW_015165322.1:188634-211328 GCF_001447785.1 Gekko japonicus
CCACCCCTGGCTCACTGATCCCCCAAAATGCCACCCCCCAAAGCGGGCGCAGTAACCAGACTAAGAGACTGATCCAAAGGATCCCCGTGACCCTACCATATGGCAAGGAAGCCATATCCCGAGGCAGCTGCAGTGGGAAAGGCCCAACTCGCCCAACGCCCAAGTGCTAACCACCATGAACATGGGCCTAGTCAGTGGAGTTCCTTCCGCATGCCTAAAGCCGTAACCATCTTAAAACTTGAAGTGCAGCGACCCCCCAAGTCGAAAATTAACCCCTTTTCACCGACCTTCATAGAATGTTAAAGAAATTTCCCTACCTGTACACAGCAATGTTTGCATTTCCAATGTCTGCATTCATACAGTCACTGCGATCTGCTGAATTAACTCTTTTAAAATTCCTGAGTAGTAAAGGAAGCCCCCTCCCTTTAAAAGGTTAAGGTTCCCTTGCTCGAAAGCCAGTCGAATCCGACTCTAGGGTTGCGGTGCTCATCTCTGTTTCAAAGCCGAAGAGCCAGCGCTGTCCGAAGACGTCTCCATGGTCATGTGGCCGGCATGACTAAACACCAAGGCGCACAGAACGCTGTTACCTTCCCACCGAACTGGTACCTATTCATCCACTTGCAATTTCTTGCTTTCGAACTGCTAGGTTGGCAGGAGCTGGCACTAGAGATGGGAGCTCACTCCATCATGCAGCACACTCGGGTTTCGAACTGCTGAACTACCGACCTTCCACAGCCTGCAGTTCAGCGTCTCAGCCACTTGAGCCACTGCAGCTCCACCCCCTCCCTTTAAAGGGATGTTAATTATCCAGTGATGCTATTTACCTCCATGCCCCGTAAAATTACCTCTGTGCATTTCCATGCATTCAGTCTCTACTAAACAGACAAGACTCATTTACTTTGGATCTTCAGGCAACCACATAACCCCGAGAGATCGGAAATTGAGGCCTGGAATCGTCCTGGCTAAAGGTTATGTCAAGAGATCCCCCAGGATGTGCAACAGCACTAGAGAAGATCTGGCCCCATTCTCTTAACGTCTTGGTGTTCGTAAAGAACTATTCCCACCATTGCAAGCGGACCCGAGCCGGGAGGCATCCATTGTTTTAAAAGTCGATGGACCGCCCCAATAAGGCATTTTGAAACGCTTCTAATTAAACGATCTGACAGGGAGGCACCCATTGCTTTAACAGTCAAGGGACCGCCCCAATAAGACATTTTGAAATGCTTCTACGTATATGAAATGCTTCTTTAATAACCACTAAGAACCATCATATACAACCGGTGAGTTCGGCTGTAAAATGTGATATTGCCAAGTTACAATGTGGTGTCACTTTAAAACCTGTATAATTTAATTTTGTTTGTTTGCTTGGTAGTTTATTCATTTATTTAATTAAAAAACAAAACAAAACAAAACCCTTACCCTGAATAGTGCACAGTACCCCTCATTCTTCTATAGAAACTGGGCTCCTATCCGAAAGACCAGGACAAGCACACAGAAATGTGCATTGGCTCCTTCTTACCATCTGATGTATGCACATGCATGCAGGCTGTATGCACACTCGCCATAATGTGAAGATGGCTCCGGTGGCACCTATTTACCTATATGGAAGTAAGGCTGGGCTGCCAAGTCAATAAGTAGTTTCATTCCTCCCAAGTGCATGGGCAGAACAGCCGTCTGGCCTCACAAGCTATGCTGACCCTCAGTTGGGTCCTGCTGACCGTATTTACTGTAGCCGTGGCTGCACTGCCGCATCCCGCAGCCTATCGTAACCAATACAAACACCTTGCCCACTGGAACCTCCCGGTAAGCCATCTGCCGTATTTACTGTAGCCGTGGCTGCACTGCCGCATCCCGCAGCCTATCGTAACCAATACAACTCATCTAGGCCCTAACAATTCACAAGACTGCCCTTTAAGACATTGCCCTATTAAAACCTGTGAAAAATGCTCCCGAGGACCAAACCAATGACATGTAACAAAGCGCCAGCTGCCAGATTCCCAGTTCACAGCACCAGGTTGGAAGTCATACCATATCCCGGCTAAAACAGAAAACATAATGTACCAATGACATATTGCAATGGATATTATCCCTAACACAGGACAAGTACCAACCCAGTTTGCATTCACACTGTCAGGGCCACATGTTGCTGATAAGGATTCCTTCCAGAAGGAAACCATTAGAGGTTCCGTTGGTTCCCATTCAGATTACACTTGATTTCGCCCCCACACAGTGAGCACCGGATTGAGCCACCCAGTCTCAAGTAGCTGTTCCCCCTTGGCTGTAATCCCTCACCTCAAAGTCAGTGTCTATTCATAGTTTAGTTAGACACCAGTAAAGGCTTCTAAAGCAGTCTACCGAAGAAAAAGAAGAGGCTGGATTCATACCCCACCCTTCACTAAGAACGGCTTACAATCTCCTTCTCATCCTCTCTCCACAAAGACCCCTCGAGCTAGATGTGGCTGAAAGAGCTCCAAGAGAGCCGCTCCTGAGAGAACATCTCCAAGAGAACCATGACTGACCCAAGGTCACCCAACTGGCCTCAGGTAGAAGAACAGGAAATCTCCTGGTTCCCCCGATTAGAGTCTGCTGCTCTGAACTACTGCACTGGAAATACATCCCCACATGAGGGCCAAATAGTATAATCTGAAGACCTGGCAATTCATATATATTTTTTAAAAAATATTATTATTATTATTTAAATAAAACCCAGTCCAAAAAATGCTATGGAGTGGAGATCCCTGTCTCTAGCCTCCAATGTAAATTGACCTTGCCACCTTAAATAGGTAAAACAGTTATTGTTTATATTCTATCTGTATTCTAGCTAGTTGTTCTCCTTAACCAGTCTGACCCATTGTATTTCTGCGTAATTATTCTGTGAACGCAGTTTGAACTTCCATATTCACAAAATGAGCAGTGCATAGCTCGCAGAGCCAAGTTAATTCTTGTGCCCTCTACCCTTTTAACTTAAGAAACACGTATGACACATGCTGTGCCTAAGTCCTCTTGGTCATTGCTGCACAACTTTTGAGACTGGGCACAAAGCTATGAGTAAAAGCAGTCATGCATGAATCAAACCAACAATGCCCTGATTTACTGGGCAGGAATTTACCCACTGAGCTAAACACAAGGTCTTATTTGTTACTGACGATCTGGCATGTTATATATCCCTATACTGTATTCGAATTTAAAAGATGATCCCTAAATTAGAAAAATCAATGCTCTAGCCCTATTGGCATCAACAAAGCAAAGTAAAATTCCTACAAAGTAAACTAAGAATTTGTTGGTTTCAGCAAGCAGCAGTAATTTCCCTTCTTGGGGGATAGCAGAGAAATTTTTTTAGTAGAACTTTCTTGCTTCCTCTGAAAACTACAGAAATATATGTGTTATACCCACGCCGAGCTTGGGTGCAGACCGCCCGTAAAGTGGCCACCTCCAGTCCGATCAAGCCCAAAATGGCCTCGACCACGCCGCCCAAGACAATGCAAGTGTAATGGGTCCCGGCCCGTTGCTCTATAAAGATGTGAGGGGACCACTTTAAATTGACTGGATCACCTCTCATATCCCCCGTGGAAGATGAGACGTAGTCCCAGCAAAATCATCCGGGGCGGCCCAGCAATCATGGGGAGGGGGGCGAATAGGCCCCTATTTAATTCCCCCGCGCCGAGTGAAATCAGCCGGGCCCTGTTCGTCCACCTGGGGGGGAATAACCTATTAAATCCCCCCTGTGCCGAGAGAAACCTGACGGACATCGTTCGTCCACGGGGGGGGGGGTGTGCGGATAGAAACCTTACGGCCTTCGTTCGGCCACGGGGGGGGGGGACTACCATGATGGGAAGGAAGTAAGGCCCAGGCAGCCTCACCAACTGCCTCCACTGAGAACACCAGGGGCTCTCCCGTAAAAGAATGGCAGCCGCTGCTCGCCCCCCACTTCAAAGTGCCGCCGCCTTGCCGAAGCCGCCTCCTCCATGCAGCGCCGTGTCGCTCCCCCACCGTGCTCGGGCTGCAGCCAGCTCTACCGCCACAGTCGTGCCGCCGCCGCCATGATCAGCGAAATTGGGCCCCCATGTGCAAGCGGATGAGCACCCAAACACACGACCGCCGAGCTGGACCAAAGCCTGCCAAAAACAGGCCGCCGCTCTTAAGGCCCGCCCCGGCCCAGCTACAACACTCTGTGTACTACTCTCCAGACGAGCACGTTGGAGCAACTCTCCTCTGGCGGGAGCGGAGCCAGGTGGCTTATCCAAGCCGGCTCCGGCCCTGCCCATGTCACGACGCAAGGCGTCGTGGCTGTTGCTGCCCGCCTTCCTCGGGGTGGCAAAACAGCCCCCGGCAACCAGCGGCATTGCCGGGTCACCGGGAGCTTCATTATGTTCTGTTGAGCTAGACCTGAATGTCATTCTTCCTAAGCAGGTAATACGTATCCAGCTCAGCTGCAGTATCCATGGTTCTGCATGGTTCCTTCCCTGCTTATCAAAGTTGGGTTGCCAGCTTCAGGTTGGGAAATTCCTGGAGATCTGGGGGTGCATCTGGGGAGGGGATGAGGAGAGGAGGGAACTCAGCAGGGTGGGGTTGTCAGAGAACCCCTGAGGATAAAAACCCTGGTTCTGCCCCAACATGCATGGCTCATGATCTAAAAGGTCGTACTCCCGTGGGTCATACTCCTGTAAATCGTCCATACTACTGCCCTGAAAAGACCCAAATGCTGTACCTGTAGACAAAAAGAAACATTGTGCCAAGAAAAAATGAAACCATGCTGTCAGATCTACGATAAATGCTTTAGCATTTTATTTGAGATGGTTTACCAGCCGCTAGGGCTAACATTTCATTTTTATTGTGTTTCCAGTGTTTTCATTTCTAATTTTTATGGCAGCTTTATTTCTTCATGAATCTTTCCACGTTTGAATGTAAACACTGTGGGATATTATACACCGAAGTCTTTCTTCCCCCATTTCCTCTCATTTTCTTTTTACTGTGGTTGCCAGGTCACCCGCTGGCCACCAGAGATTTGTGAGATTTGTGGGTGGAGCCTGGGGAGGACAGGGACCACAGGGGGGTACAATGGCAAAGCCTCTGGCGGCGGGTGCGGGGTGGAGCTTCCAGATCCAGGTTGGGAAACTCCTGTAGATTTGGGGAGTGAAGACTGGGGGGGACAGGGAGGAACCTCAGTGGGAACTGATCTCGGTAGTCTGGAGCTGAGCTGTAATTCCGGAGGATCGCCAGGTCCCACCTGGAGGCTGGCATCCCTAGATTAAAAATGAGGCACAGATCGATAAAGGGAGATATTTATTTACGTGTGCATGCTGTGTTGTCTATCACTGGTGACCCTCAAGCTACTTGCGGTAGAACAAACAAGCCAAATAAAACCCTACTGAAGACAATCAGTTCCTTATATCTGCACGTAAACCCATTGGAAGACCGAAACACAGTCGTACAACAGTCACCGGTGTGATTTTGCATTAGGGGCAGATGAATGTGAAAACAGACAGACAGGATAGATTCATTTAAAAACCACAAAATAATATGATTTGAAGGTAGTAATCGAGACATTCTAATTTTCTGGTTGTTTAGAGTTCCGGTAGGGTTGCAAATCCCAGGAGAGGACTTCAATAGGGTCTGATACCAGGGAGGTGCATCCTCCAAAGCAGCCATTTTCTTCAGGGGAACTGATCTCTGTCACTTAGGTTGGCAAGCCCAGGTTCAGATCAATCATTTATTTTAAAAAATGGCATAAGGTTCTGGGACACATTCAGGCTAGGCAATTCTGTTTTTCAATTGGTTTAACTTTTTTCAGCCAGTTTCACTCTATGTGAGAATACAATGAAGATGTTACACTAGTGCCATCTTTCTCCCACTAGGCTTGCAGAAATATACAATTTAGTACCAAGTAATTGCTGGTATTGTGGGGAATTGAACACTGACTACATTCACATGTGATGGAATTGGATAAGGTCAAGAAATTATTGGTGCATGGTCAAAATTATGCTTTCTACAGATTTAATGCATGATTGAATTCTCTCCTGAATTGTTTCTGTTAAACCATGTTGAATCTTGTCCTAAGAAGTATTGGATTCCCATTCTTTACATTGTCGCAGCCTTAAGAATTGAGTTTGCAAAGCTTTGGAAGAGCAAGAAAACTCTGGCACAGAGACTTTGTTGAGAAAGTAAAGTCCTTTTATTTACATGTTATCTGAACTCCTGAAAAACAGAGACATATATTGGATTGATACAGAATGGAATAGCTCTTATAAATATCTATTTATAATTGGGTGGAATAGCTCTTATAAATATCTATATACTTGTTTATAAAAAAAATTAAAAAGAAAGAAAATAGGTAGGGGTTACAAGCCAGATCCACAGCATTCAACAAGTACTGGGGCATTATCTTCAGTGCCATGCAGATTGTACCCAACGTGTGTGTGTGTGTGTGTGTGTGTATCTTTTAAAATAAATATGGTTTACTTTGAAAATAAAAAAAATACATATGAAGCTTTGAATGTGCCTTACTTGTTCCACAGGAGGGCTTCTTCCTCATGGTTTCTCCAGCATCCAACCTGCATCTTGTATTCCTCAATTAGTTCAAAAGGGGGCCAAGCTGCCTCCCGTCATGCACCACATTTGTGACATTTGTGTATATCAAATGAAGTATATGGTTTTGGGTGAATCACTTCTAAAGTCACGCATTTGAAGTCGTCTGGACCATGGCCAACTTCCGTGAAATGTGGTACAAGGGGTGCCTCTTGGTAAGCATGTCTCAATCTAGACCTATGTTCGAGCACACGAGTTCTAAGTGCTCGTGTTGTCTGTCCCACATATTTCAAACCACATCCACATATTATTAAATATACTGTTCCCTTGGTAGCACACGTGGAAAAATGCATTATATCTATACACAAGACACTACTACAAAGGGAAGCATATTGGTGCTTTAAATTAGCCACAATTCAACCAGCTGGGCTCAATGCAGCTTTAGAAATGTCATGCTTTCTGTAAAGACTTGGGATTAGATCCTTCATCTTTTTATTCCTCATATTAGTTGAGAGCTACAGTTCTTTTCATGGGGTTATGGTGAATGAATGTGATTGACCAGAATGAGCCATTACCAGCCGGGGAGCTGGAATGTGTTCTACAAGATTCTTTAGTCTGTTATTGTGCCTACAATATTGTACATACAATATTAGAGCCTTATTGCTAGATAGAGCAGCACAGAATGAAATTGTATTTACCATGAGCATTATGTATGATAAGTTGGCAACATCAATGGAAGAAAGCATGTGACATAGTCAAGACAATATATGGGAAGTAATGTATGTAGTGGTTAAGACTTGATCGTCCAACTTAGAGTGATATATGCTTGTTAAGAGCTCTTGAAGAATTGATGGTAAGATTCTGTTTTTAAAGGCTATGATATTTTGTATTGCAATTTAACTGGATTAGGCTGAGACATGATTATAACAAAACTGTTTTATTCATAGAACTCAAGAGAGTCCACTGTTAGATTTTGCCATGCACGGATGCAGAACTGTATGTATTCCTTCTTGAACATTGTTAAATTGTAGAAATTGTGACCAGAGGGTTCCCTATTATGAGCTTTAATTTTTTTGATAGGAAACCGTTGTTTGAAAAAGAGACATCGAAACGAACGGTAGCTCGGGAAGTTCGTCCTCTGTTTGTCTCGACGTCATCACCTATTGTCCGATGGCGTCCTGCTGTTGAAAAATACAAGATTAAAACAACATGAAGTCAATTATCATCAGAGTTTAATTGACTTTTCTTTTTGGACAGCGGACTACGCCCCACACCACTACAGGGTGCAGTCTGGCGGAACTACTTCTGGGCCGCCGTCTGGCGACCCGGCTGAATCGGCTGCACCCCGATTGGGCATTGCCAGAGGCTCCGAGCACGGAAACGCACGAGGCCACCAGGGGGTTCTTCCCGGAGGATCCCGTGTACGCCAGGAACTACGCCAGGGGCCCCAGCTGGATTCCGGCACAAGTTCTCTGAGTTAAGGGCCCCCGATCGTACAAGGTCTCATGTGAGGACGGCCAAGTGCTACACCGGCACATTGACCAGCTACGCCGCCAGACGCTACCATTAGCCCCCAAGGACTCCGACCTGACCGAGGTTCCAGAGGCCTCGCACAGGGCCCAACTGCCGGTGACTGAACCACGTCCCCCCCTCGGCCGACCCTCGGCCTCCGCCCATGGGGGAACCCACGACACCTCTTCCGGAGGTGCCGGAAACACCGCCACCCCCAGCTCCTCTTCTGGTCAGCTCGCCAGCAAGGGTCCCCAGGGGAGAAGTGGCAGTAGTCCCGGAGCCGCGCCGCTCGACCCGCACCAGAAGTGCACCAGCCTACCTGAAGGACTTTGTCTGTGCGTGCATTGCGGACCAAGGGGGGAGGGGTGTAGTGTATCCAACCCTGACAAGGCTGGGCATGTCCGGACTTGTCCAGGGACAGAACCTCAAGCTTCGCACCTAAAGACAATGGGCCAAGCGGATCCTAGCCCAGCCCTATCAGAGGGCTAGGTCCCAAGCCGTGAGGCCAATAGGCCTCTCGGTTATTGTAAATAGCCTATCGGGAAGTGGGGTGTGTGTTTTGGTGGTGGGTTCTGAGGGAATATAAGCTGGCCTGCGAGCCGGCTAAGGTGTCTTGTTCCTGACTAAATAAAGGTATGCTTAGCGGAATCACTCTCCGCTGCGTACTTTTCAGGTTCCTAGGATTCTTTTGAGCACACAGACTACCCCCTCCCACCTGCTTGGCATCTCTACCTCAGAGAAGGTGGGGAAGACTTCATAGGCGTCGCTCTTCTCTGTCGCTCCTCAGATCTTAGGAGGAAACTGACTGCCAAATCTAGGGTGACTTTAATAAGGGGCAGCTATCCCAAAGCCTGGCTAATACTGGCAGCAAAATTCTATTAAATTAGGGTTGCCAGGTCCTCCCTGGCAACCAGTGGGCGGTGTGGCAGTAGGATCTCCAGCTCCAGGTTGAGAAACTGCTGGGAATTTTGGGGAGGAGCCTGGGGTGGACAAGGACCTCAGGGTGGTACAATACCATAGAAGCCACCCTCCAAAGCATCCATTTTCTCCAGGGTGAACTGATCTCTTTGGCCTGAGATAAGCTGCAATTCCAGAAGATCCTAGATGCTGGCATCCCTAGTCTCTCCCCCTCCCCACTTTTTAGGGGTTTTCCACTCCCTTCCCCTATGTCTCCTGAGGGGCACCTTTCCCTCTTAGATTGGAAACCACTCAGATGGGAGTAAGCATTCCCCAACCCACTTCCAAAGCCCCCAAAAGTGAGAGGAAGCAGCCCCACACTTCAGGAGCACCCAACTCGACACTGAGGATTTATTTCAAGTGTGGCCACACCAGACCCTTGACAAGACAGAGTCACCAAATAATATGTAATGCCCTCTGAAAAGGCCTGGGTGTACAGCAGGATCAAAAGCTACATGAACATCACACACCTAGAAGGGGTGGCGGCAAGAAGACACAGCCTGTGCTCCGCCATTAATGGACTGTCTCCCTTGGCACAGAGGGACCCTGAAGCAGAAGTCACTCAATGTGAGTGCCTAGGAGACCGAGGAGAATGCATCCAGCTAGCAAAAGGGGACTACATGGTTTTCTCCCAAGGTAGGGAGAGAGCCAGTGTGGTGTAGTGGTTGCAGTCACAAAGAGAGGGGAAGAAAAGCTAAACCAAGCAAGCAAAAACCTCCAAAGGAAGTTTAGAAAACCAGTATAGGGTCAGAAGTTAAAAACATCATAGACAAAAGTACATGTGTTTATTTCAAAAAATATATAAAAATGTTGTGGGGGCCCAAATAAAGCCTCATAAAATGTTCAAAGTGATAAATGCACAAGAAAGAACAATATCTGACCTCACGCGTTTTGACTCAGGAGAGCCTTCTTCAGAGGTCAAATAGTACTACATATTGATGTCACATAGTCCCTGGTAAGGCAATTTTACTTGTACTCTTAGGACCTAAACTGGAAGGGTACATATTGATACTGTTACTATCTCCAGATTATGCAGTTGCTTCTGACACAAGGCCAGATACATTTGTGGCCCCACAAACAAAAAATTGTTGTGTGTCATTCAATTCCAGATTGGAACATTCCATTTTTGGTCGTATGCCAATTGTTTACTGCCTTACAAATGTAACAGGAACTTTGTTGCATGTTGTATTCTGTACCCTTTGACCTCTGAAGAAGGCTCCTGTGAGCCGAAACACGTCAGGTCATATATTGTTCTTTCTTGTGCATTTGTCACTTTGAACACTTTATGAGGCTTTATTTGGGGCACCTACAAGGTTTTTATATATTTCTGTAGTGGTTGCAGCATCAGAATAGGACCTGGGAGACCCAGCTGCAGATCTTCCCTCTGCTGTGGAAGCTCGCTGGGTGACCTTGGGCCAGTCACCCCCTCTCAGCCTAACCTACCCCACAGGGTAGTTGTGAGGACAAAATGGAGGGGGAAAGTGTATGATAGACATCATGTGGATCCCCAGCTGGGGAGAAAAGCAGGCTATAAGTGAAGTAAATAAATGAATAAATGTCCATCAGTTATATGGGCAAGGGGCCAGAGGCCATCAAGTTTGTGGCTGCTTGCTACTATTTATATAGTATGTATGGGCGGGGAGTGGGGGTAAATTACCAAACAAAAATATCTGCAAACTGGGCCATAACTAGCTGTAGAACCAAAAGTTTATGAGAAATTATGTGTGTATTTGGAATATGAGTTCAGCACAGATACTAGCGGACCCTTTTTTGATATCAGATTCCAGAACAGACAACCAGCAATATCTTTAGGTCTAATGGACTGGGATTCCAGATGGTGGCTGGTGATCTCCTGGGATTACAACTGGTCTCCAGGTGATGGAGATCAGTTCACCTGGAGAAAATGGCTGCTTTATGGCACTATACCCTATTAAAGTCCCTCCTCAAACCCCACCTTCTTCAGGCTCCACCCTCAAAATCTCCAAACTTAATTGGGATTGGTTTTTGTAGGGGAAAGTACAAGATCTGGGACAACCCTATTTTCTCAGTTTTGGGGGGAAGGTGAGTAGAAGCTGCCTTCTCTTGGCTAGTATTCTTTTCTTTTACTTTCTTCTCCTTTTCTCCCAAGAGCCAGTATGCTGAGATTTATACATTTACATTATTAGTTTTTCCTCTTCTTATAGTCCACAGTAAATTTCAAAAACTGATTTGCTTTCTTAATCAGGTGCTTTCCTGTGATCGAGTCATATATTACCATGAAAAAATAAAACCCATACATCTCTCAGGCACACCATATCGATAGACATTTAGAAGTATATTTGTTTTAAGTGTAAGTAGGTTCCCTCGGGGAATTCCTAACTGTTTCTGACTACAAATTGCATCTCTTGGCCTTTAACTCTACACAAAGCAATTTATATCCTAACAGAAATCATTACATTAATTATCCCCTTTCCACCTAGACAGATAACATCAACTTGGGCAGCTTAAAACTCCTCTTTAATTCTGACCAAAGTCTAATCATCCCCGGCCAAAATCATCACAAGCCAATAAATGTAGAATTAGTACCAAGAGAAACCCTAACTTTTTATTTTAAAAAGAGACACATCATCCATATACTATTCTCACACATAGTCTAAATAATGTTCTTAAGTTCCAAAACAACTTTTATTAGATAAAGATTAGATGGTGTAGCTGTTACCAACTAAACTATATGGGATGCTCTGGGAAACAGCATTGCTTGCTGGTGACAAAAGCTAACAAATAGTAAGACTTGAATCAAAAAATTTATTGTTGCTGTTGTCAGTTGTCACAGTCAGATATTTGACTGGTAGGTGATGTTCTGCAATTTGAGATGTAGCCAAGTTCTAGGAAATTGCAGATGTATCTTTGCAGGATTCTTGCTGTTCTAAGCAAAACTGTCTTCTGGGGCTGAGCTGATGTTATTTGCTCAGTTCCCAGGGTGGCCAGGTATTTCTTGAGACAACTAGGCACTACTGCAAGGGCTCCAATGACAACTAAGATATGCACACACACACACACACACAAATCAGTATGGGGGGTGGGTTCAGGTATACTGAATCTGAAAAATATCAGTATCTCTCTATATAATAATTCTGTTTCGGTCATGGACTCTCCTGAACATTCCACACACTCCCAAATCAGTTGGCTCCCAGATCTGTCATTCAGAAGCTGTCCCTGTCCACTGGCTGCATTGCCCGAGTCTCACCTCCAATATTCTAAACAGTTTGCTGTTCCTCTCCCCCCAATAGCCAGTCGGAACACAGAGGTCATTTGCATATGTGGCCTGATTGGCCTTTGCCTCTAACATTCTAAACAGTTTGTTGTGGCTGCTGGGAGTCATTGAATGTGTCCTGAGGTAAAATACATATCCCAATCTTCCCTTAAACGGTCACTGGAGTTGCCAGTCTCCCCATGGGGCCTGGAGATCTCCCAGAAATCACCGTGTTCCCCAGCCACAGCCCATCATTTCCCCTACAGAAAAGTTCCCAGCTATTACAATGGCTATGGCATTATACCCTGCTGAAGTCCCTCCGCACCCCAAACCCTGCCCTCCCCAGGCTCTACCCTTCAGATCTAAAGGTTCAGCCCTCCCCTTAGTATTGCCAGCCTCCAGGCAGCCCCTGGAGATCTCCATGATCTGTTCTCCTGGAGAAAATGGCTGCTTTGGGCAATGGACTGTATGGCATTATACCCTGCTGAGGTCATGTACACATCACATCAGAGTCTCCCACATCAGAGTCTGCACTCTTAACCGCTACACCAAACTAGCACCTAGAGATCTGCCACGATTACAATTGCTCTCCAGATGACTAAGATAATTTCCCCTGGAGAAAATGGCCCCCCCCCTCACCAAACCCCCCCCCCCAGGCTTCAAACCCAAAATCTCCAGGTATTTCCCAACTCAGAGCTGGCAACCCTAACTCTTCCTGACTTTGGTCATGGATTCTGTTTATTGGACCACTACTTTCTGGAGCCAAAGTAAGTGCCAAACTGGCAATCTGTGTCCTCCCAAAATGTATTCTAGCATCATCAGTCATTTGTTGACAATTTACGGCCTCGCATATGAAACCAGCTGTCAATACTGCATCTTGTTCCGATATCCTGCATCTGGTAGTGACCTAATCCAAAAGGATAGTGGGTTCCCCCCCCCCTCTAAAATGTCATCTTCTACAATAATGATGAACATGTCCTGCAATTCTCTCTGTCTGACTAGCTTGCCAGTCCTGAACTGCTACACCAGAGCAGCTAGGTGATGTTGAAAAGTAAGTGACAAAGAGATTTCATCCCACAGTTTTACGTTTCTAAAAAAATATGCATTTGGGTTTTTTTTGTTTTTTTAAAATATAGATGTTTATAATGAATACTGAATTCTGTTCATTGCCATTGTAACATTGAAGTCTCCTGGTTAGAAAAAAAATGTTATAGGGTTGGTTAACTGGGAATCCATACAGCCAGTTAGGGATTTCCCATTTAGAAATGGCGGGGAGGGCAGAGTGTAAATGGAATGAATGATAAATAAATAGAATCTTTTGAAGGAGAAATAGTTCCAGAATGACTGGGAAACCATTAACCAGGATAGAAGCGGATAGAGTTATGAAGTCTAGAGAGTTAGAAAGAGAAAGGTTTTCACTGTTAAAAAGATTGTACTAGGCAAAACAGGGGTCCCCAACATGGTGCCCAGGGTGACCACGGAGTCCACCAACACCTTTTCTGAGACCCACCCAGTATTTTTAGAAAGTGGGCTGGGCCGGGAGGGGCTTATGCCCAGCAGAGCTTCAGATTGGCTGTGCAGATTACAAGGCAACCAAATTTCCCGCTTTAAATATTGAAGATCCGTAGAATCATAGAGTTGGAAGGGACCTCCAGGGTCATCTAGTCCAACCCTCTGCACAAGGCTGGACATTCACAAATACCTCCCCACACACACACATCCAGTAAACTGGGGTTCCATGCCCAGAAGATGGCAAAAAAAAACCTCCAGGATCCCTGGCCTACAGAAAAATGACCCCAAAGTGGCAATCAACATTTCCCTGGACGTGTAAGAAAGGGCCACGAGAACTAAGCACTGATGCAGCCCTTCCTGCCCTCCCTTGTCGTGATCTGCCTAAGTTCACAGAATCATCATTGCTGTCAGATGGCCATCGAGCCTCTGTTTGAAAACCTCCAAAGAAGGAGAGCCCACCACCTTCCCAGGAAGCCTGTTCCACTGAGGAATTGCTCTGTCAGGAAGGTTTTCCTAATGTTTAGCCAAAAACTCTTTTGATTTAATTTCAACCTGTTGGTTCTGGTCTGACCTTCTGGGGAGTTGGTATGAGAGTTATTCATAAACTTGCTCCGTGACATATTGTGGTTGGTTCCACCCAGGGCTCCCAAGTACTTACCTTAATTCGGCGGGGGATATATAGTTCTTCGCGGGACCATTCCCACAGGGAAAACACAGGCGCTGCACTATTCCATCGCCCAGACGTGACGTAGGCACATAGCCGGGTGACGCTTTAGCAATGGGGCTGGAAACTCGATGGTACCATCAAGTTTCCAGCCCCATTACCAGAGCGTCGCCCAGCTACGTGACTATGTCACGTCTGGGCGTTGGAATAGTGCAGCGCCTGTGTTACAAGCAAGAATCTTCCGGCAGGGAAGCATGTGTCCCCCACCGGTTCGTAGGTAGGTACTTGGCAACCCTAGTTCCACCTCCCGTGGAAGCCATTTTGTTGTTGCACCCACCACCCTGGTTCAGAATTCGAAAGGTGCCCAGAGAATCATAAAAGTTGGAGGGACCCCTGGTTTAGGATATCAAGATATGACACAGTTAAAGACTGGCAGTCTTTAAGCAGCATGTGGACAAACACTTGTTAGGGATACTATAGGCTGGTCCTGCATTGAGCAGGGAATTGGACTAGATGGCCTCTATGGCCCCTCCCAACTCTATGATTCTATGAATTTAAATAACTGAAAAGCAAGCAGGAAGAAGCTTGGATGTTAAATGCTGATTTGATCCACTTGGTCAGGTGAGCTAGACTGCAATTGGACAATAAAGGTAAAGGTAAAGGTTCCCTTGCTCGAAAGCCAGTCAAATCTGACTCTAGGGTTGTGGTGCTCATCTCCGTTTCAAAGCCGAAGAGCCAGCGCTGTCCGAAGACATTTCTGTGGTCATGTGGCCGGCATGACTAAACACCAAGGTGCACGGAACGCTGTTACCTTCCCACCGAAGTGGTACCTATTTATCTACTTGCAATTTCTTGCTTTCGAACTGCTAGGTTGGCAGGAGCTGGAACTAGAGACAGGAGCTCACCCTGTCTTGCGGTACCCGGGTCTTGAACCGCTGAACTACTGACCTTCCACAGCCTGCAGTTCAGCGTCTTAACCACTTGAGCCACCGCAGCTCCTTAATTGGACAATAGGTGAATTCAAAATTGGGGGTACTTGAATATGGACTCCACCACTTCAGAAAATCTCCTCCTGCACTAGCCTACAACTTCTATAAGGAAAGGCTAAAGAGTTGGAGACATTTGAGTTTCGAAAAAAATATGACTGATGGGGGACATGATCAAAGTGCATAAAATTATGCAAAGGATGGAGAAAGTAGATAGAAAAAAACTCTCTCTCTCTCTCTATCTCTCTCTCTCTCTCTCTCTCTCCCCTAGTGCGCCCTAAAGCGCCCCAGATCCGAGCTCCTCTCTTCTGAGGGGCTCGTTCGGGTCTCCGCTCGCGCGGATTCCCTCCTCCACCGCGGGCGGGCGAGGCGCCCTCGGGAGCGACCCGAGGAAGCGTCCGCCATGCGCGGGAGCCAGACCGGAAGCCAATGATATCCAGAAGCTTTAAAAGGCAGGTCAGATTCATGGAGGAGAGGTCCATCAATAGCTAGACATGGTGAAGGCTTTGCTGCACCAGATGTACTACTGGTCTGATCTTATGTTCTTAGGAACTCACCTTGCAATGGAGTTGCCGCCACAGCTAGTCAGTCAGGCGCCTCTGTCAGTCCTCTCAAAGCAAAATAATCTTACCCTTGAGAAGGTGGCGGGAGTAATGGACAGTGGAGAATACGGACTAGACATTTTAAAGGCCTCATCTTTACTGGAAATAATAGTCTTGAGAATGTTTTGTAAGTCATGACTTGTCTGTAAGCACAGGAGTCACACTTTCCTCTGCTTCTTGGCAGCAGAAAATGACCCAAGGGCTTGCTCCCCGAGAATTGTTTAGGAAAGGCTTGGGGGGGCGGGGGAATGAATGCTGAGTTGGGGGAATTTGTCAACCACTAGTTGCATTCTTAATACTGTTATGTACATAATTGCCATCAAGTTGCAACTGATTTATGGCAACCCCAGCAAGGGGCTTTCAAGGCAAGTGAGAAGCAGAGGGGGGTTTGCCATGGCCTTCCTCTGCAGAGCCTTCCTGGGTGGTCTCTTTCCCAAGTACTGACGCTGCCGACTTTCCAAGATCAGACAAGATTGGGCTATACCACCTTCCCTCCCCAAGTACTATTAGGAGAGGACAAAGCCTGTCCCTCACCCCATATAGGGGGCTCACCAGGGTAAAGGGGTGAGTGGATTCCATTCCCCAGCCATGAATGTCCTGCGTGTTAAACCAGAGTACAAGAATACAGCAAAGAGAATCCCAGGAGGTAGCTGTGTCATTCTGCAGCTGAACAGCTGGACTCAAGTCCAGAAGCACCTTAGAGACTAACAAGATGTTTGAGGTATGAGCTTTCACACGTCAAAGCTCTGGTATCTAACAAAGGGAGCGTTGCCTCTCAAAAGCTTCTACCCCCAAAGACCTGTTGGCCTCTGAGGTGTGACTGGCCTCCAATGTAGCTGCAAATTCACTTAGTTTGGCCCCACCCCCACCCTCACCCTTCACCCCCCCCGCCAAACAAGGATGCAGCAGTGTGCAGGGATGATCCTTTTTTTACAGTAATTTATGGGGTAGGAAGTGGGTTGGCGGCTGTGCAGCGTGACTGGCAATGGAAGCTGTTTTCAAATACATCCTGCATTATTTCATATAACTCTAATTACATCCCTTTCGAACCTGTTCCAAGTAATTATATCCTTTTATTACCTCTCTTCAAGTGAAATGTCTCAATTTTCTCATGCACTAGATGCTCTTAATTATCTGCTCCTTTTCTATCTGCATCTCTTTTCAGTGACTGGGTTTACCAAAAGGAACCAAGGACTGGAGATAAAACTGCACAGATATTGAAGGTGCCCCTGGATGCAAACTTTGTTCTGCTGCTTCATATGAACACAGCTACCCACCTGAGTCTATTCTCAACTATCAGAAGTCTGCCCCCCCCTTCCAGTATTAGCAGCTTTATATGACTAGCCCTGCACTCAGTGCACGAAGAAGGAGACAATGAATATAGAACTTGGCCCTGGTAAAAGATCTTAGGCTGAAAGACATAAACCAGCTAAAAAAACACAAGGTGGGGGGCTTAAAATAACAAAGAGAGTTTGCTTCTCCCTACACCTGGGGAAAATCTTAGTCTCTTGAACATCTGCTTTAAAGAGATCAGCCTCACTTTCGATCCGAGGCTGCAATCTGAAGACCACTTCCCTGGGTGTAAGCACCACAGAATGAAATTGAACTTAGTTCTGAGTAGACCTTGCTTAGGATTGTGCTCATGGGAACTACACAATCTAGGAGGTAGTTCTCCTGAAAGAGGCCATTTAGAGCTAAACTAAAAAGCTTTACTGGACGGCAGGGCAGATCTTCTTCATTCCATTCGGGTTTCGACATAGAGATGCCAGGTCCTTACTGTGCTCTGGCAGGGGGGCTCCTGTGTTCTTCCTGGATCCTTTGGCGCATGAACGAAGTGTGCACACTGCGATGATGCAGCTCAGAGGTGATGTCATCATGCAGGGCGTGTTGCCGGGGGATGATCTAGCATTTGAGGGGAAAAGAATCTATGGTAACCATATGCTAAAGTGCCCCCCCCCCGCAATGTGCCCTGCACGATGATGTCACCTTCAGGTGATGTCATCATGTCGGGCATGTCAGCATGGAGGGGGCTGCTCAGAGGTGGGTCGCCCCCCACCAGCCAGCTGAGCAGTGGCAGATTGGGGGTCCCAAAAATGGGGAAAACCCCACCCCCATCAGAGGGAATGGCAACCCTACTTCCACAGCATAACTTCATTCCTACAAGATTTGGGGGTATAGGTTTTCAGATCTGATGAAGGGAGCTTTGACTCTTGAAGGTTTACACCCTGAAAATCTTGTTGGTCTCTAGGATGCTACTGGACCCAGATCTAGCTGTTCTACTGTAGACCAATATGGTTGCCCTCTGAAACCATGCCTAGTATATTCTCAGTAAGTCCCTTAGAATTACCAGTTGGGGAGCACAAAACTTGCTAGGGTTGCCAGACCCCCTGGCTGAGGCGGGGGTCCCCCACCACTAGGCCCTGCCCCCAGCCATTGATCAGCTGGCCAACAGGGGGACATGCCAGTAGAAGGAAGAAGTCCTATGTCACATTGCCAGCATCGCACCAGAAGTGACATCATCACACCAGTGTCCTCTGAGCAACACTCTGGTATTTGGGCAAAAAGTCTATGGTAGAAGCTAGTTTTACCTTAGAGTTTTTGCTCAAATAACCAAAGTGTCACCCAGAAGTTTCTGGTGTGATGATGGCACTTCTGGTGCGATGCTGGCACCGTGGCCTGGGCCTTCTTCTTTCTACTGGTAAGTCTCCCCCCATTCCCATTGGTTGGCAGGATGGTCCCGGCAACCCTAGGTCTCGTCATTATAGCAACCCGAGAGCCAAAGTGTGTTTTCCGATTGATAAGATGCCACTGGCTTGTGTTGTTGTTGTTTTTCCTCAGGAAAGTGGGGGCCCTGATCAAATTGGGACCACATGAAAGGCAGCTTAAGCCTTCTCCCTGCGTGGTGTTCCCAACCTTTAGTGAAAACATTTGGCCCTGGGAAACCACTGTTCGTCCCACTGGGGAAACTTGGGATACATTTATTTTTCTTTAACATGGCAACAGTAGGTTGAATCCTGTGATGTGTCAGTGGAAGGCGCTGAGGGTCACAGTGTCTTCCTGTGTTCAACTGCTCCAAGCACGCTTTCCACTGGCAGATGCCATTGGTTTTTGTTGCGCTCATAAAATACAAAACAGTTTTGGAAACACAATTGTTCTCTGAAATACATGCATTCAGACCCTGAAAGAACCCCCAGTTGGTATACGACAAAAAAGTTCCATGAGATGTGTTTCATAAGCACACATTAAATCTCACCACACTGAACACTTCCTTTGGGTGGAAGAGCAACAGACCAGGATGGAAACCTTTGGGCAAAACAAAGCCGGGAGATAGGCTTGCCAAGTCCCCCCTGACGTGCACCTCACCAGGAAGTGACGTGATCACGTGGGGCACGCTGGGGGCGGGGCCATGACCATCTGAGGGAAAACTATGGTTTTCCCTCAGATGGTCATGGCCCCGCCCCCAGCATGCCCCACGTGATTGTGTCACTTCCGTGTGACGTGGATGCAGCACGTGCTCACTCCGGGAGCAACCCGGGAATCTCCTGCTCCGGATCGAGGTAATACTTGGCAACCCTACCGGGAGATGGCTTGCCCTTGCTGCTCTAAGTCCCTGCTCCTTCCTGGTGGCAGGCAAGAGAGAAAGTAGACGTGTAACCAATGTTCCCTCTTAGCTGTGGAGTCTCGTGAGCAAAAATTCTACTTTGTGAACTACTGGCATGCGAGCTGTGAGCGAGCGATTTGGCTCCTGCATCAATTAGTTGGCTCTGGAGCCCTCTTCCCTGAGCTAAGGCAAAAATCTGTGAGCTGGAGGCTAAAAAACTGTGAGCTAACACACACTAACTCAGCTTAGCGGGAACACTGCCTGTAACAACCTTTCTTCCTACTCAGCTGCTTCCAGCTGTCAGATTGGAAAGCAAAATTATCAGTTTGCTGTTGTTTGAACCCGGTTGTTGTTGTTTTTTTCTCCCATCACTCTCACTGACTTTAGGCAAATGGCCCCTACTTTTCATCCTTTTACAGAGATTTTTGAATCATTTTTAATGATTTCTTTCAATAACAAATCTCTAAGACAAGGGTTCACAACATTTTTTTTAGCCTGCGGGCACCTTGGAATTCTGACACAGTGTACTGGATGCTGCTATAAAATGGCTGCCACAGGAGGCAGAGCCAGCTACAACATGGCTGCCACAGCTTCCCTTCAGAGAGAGTGAAAATCTTTGTGTTGCAGTGCTGGTTGCTGCCTAAGCAACATTTGTACAAATCTGTACAGTCAATCAAATCTCCAATAGCCAGTTAGAAGCCTTGATGGGCAAAAGCCCCACTTGGCTTCACCCTCTTTCTAAAAACACTCCTGAGGACACACTGACTCAAGAAGTTTCTGAATTGAGCCTCCTTGGAGCCTCCAGAAACTTGCTGTCAGAACTTTATTTTTTTTCTTCATGCATGGGGATTTTTTGCAGGTTTTGCCATGCCCGCCACGGAACTGGCAGATGAACCCACTTCAGATATCTCCCCCTGCCTAACCATGCCTTTATGCCTCACCATCAGGCCCGTAGCTACAGTGGGGCATTTCGGGGCCTGCCCCCCAACTTTTTGCCAAGGCCCCCCAACTTCTTGCCCAGCCCCCCCTCTCTGGCAAGAGGAGGCTGCTGCCGCAAACTCCCCCTGTGCGGCCACGACCACCACTTCTCCTTGCCTTCCCCCTGCACCACACCTCTCTCTGGGCCAGTCCCCGGTCAAGAGGTGACCTTGGCCACACTCCCTGCCCCGCCTCCATGACGCGTGCTGATTCAGAGGTTCTTGCGGAATGATCACAGGGCCAGCGGGAGTGCTGCCATTGCCAAGGCTGCCTCCCTCGCCATCCTCCTCATCCTCAGCGCTGTTGCTCAGTAATCTCCTGTCCCGCACCAGCTCCTTCCCCTCCAGCTCCAGCTCCGCCTCCTCTGCACCGCCATCACTGCCCCCCTGACAGCTCGGCAGTCAATGCGGCCAGGCTGCCCCCACCACCTTGCAGCTATTGTTTGCCGATGACGAGCTAGTGGTTCCTCTCAGCAAACATGGGGCCAGCTGGGGCGTCAGAAGCAGCAGCCACTGAGTCCACTGGAGTAGTGGGCAAGAGCAAGAGTTCCTTTCTGGTGGCGTTCGGGAACGCCAGTGCTGCCAACTCCAGCTCCACCATCTCCAGCTCCACTTCCTCCTCCACCCCCTGGCCATTCAGCTGCTCTGCCTCCCGGTGGACTCATGCCTCACCCGGGTCACTGTTGCTGTTAGCTTTTGGGCTACCACAGCCGCTTCCAACTGTGGTGGTGGTGCTGACCAGGCCTCCCCCATCCCCCCCCCAGAACACCAAGGTCCGGAGAGCACTGAGAAGCAGCCCAACAGCCGGCCCAAAATGACCATGGGTCCAGCTGAAGCATGTGACTTAATTAAATTACCTTTGATTGATTTAGCCAGTGCCCCCTGAGGAATTGAAATCCCCCCCCGACTGTCCGGTCCCCCTCACAGCGATTAATCCAATACACGTTTAAGCAAAGTAGTATTTTATTAAAGCCATGATAGAGCAGGAACAAGTTCACTGTCCAGAATGCCTGGGCCAGGGTGGGCAAGGAATAATGTAAGACATTCAAACAGGGCAATAACCAATAATCTCCATTCCCGCCGAGCGGGCAGACTTCAGGTTACGCGCTCAAAAGCCTGAGAAGCAACGTTCCCTAAAACCTAAACAATTACAGCTTCACACGGTGCAGTTCATTATACAGTTAGCAAAGCAGCTCTCCCCCCACACCTGTTAATCTTGCTGATAAGCATTGCCTAGCGTTTGCAGACAGGAATGCATGAGAGAAGATTATACACAGGGAAGATAGGGCATGCGCAGATGCCCGGTGATCGAGTGGGGGGGGGGAACCAACAGCTTCCCAATATTCTATGGCAGCTAGCTGACACCAACTTAGATATCCCTGGCTACAGGCCTGCTCACCATGACTTGATTCAGAGCCCTAACCAAGTAACATTGTGTCTAGCTTATTTAGTAGGGTTGCCAACCTCCAGATGGGGGCTGGAGACTTCCTGGGATTTCACCTGCTCTCCAGATGACAGAGATCCATTCCACTGGATAAAATGACTGCTTTGTACGGTGGATTCTATGGCTTTATTTATTTATTTATTTATTTATGTGATTATTTATTTCTAAATTAGATTTTTAAACTGTCCTCGCCCATACTTGGGGCTGGGGCCAGACTGAGTAAAAAACCATTGCTGTTCTCAACCATAAGCCTGTCATAGAATCATAAAATCATAGAATCATAGAATGTTAGAGTTGGAAGGGACCTTGCAGGTCATCTAGTCCAACCCCCTGCACTCTGCAGAAGCATAGCTGAAGGAGAGCCCTACAGCGTACCCGAAAGACGGTCATCCAGCAGCCTCCGCTTGAAAACGTCCAGTGAAGGAGCACCCACCACCTCCCGAGGCAGTCTGTTCCACTGCTGAACCACTCTTACAGTTAGGAAGTTTCTCCTGATATTTAGCCAGTAACAACTCCCTTGTCATTTCCACCCATTCGATCTAGTCTTGCAATCCAAAGCAAGAGAGAATAGATCTGCTCCATCTTCTACATGACAGCCCTTCAAATACTTGAAGAGTGCAATCATGTCCCCTCTAAGCCTTCTCTTTCCCAGGCTAAACATACCCAACTCTTTCAGCCTTTC
>NW_015165322.1:211687-221405 GCF_001447785.1 Gekko japonicus
ACCAAAACCTTGAACCTGATCTGGTATTCATCCCAGAGCCAGTACAGCTGGTGAAGCACTGGTTGAATATGTGCTGTAGATGGGGTTCCGTTGAGAACCTGGGCCACAGCGTTCTGGACCAATTGCAACTTCCAGGACAGTCTCAAGGGTAGCCCTGCGTACAGCAAGTTACAGTAGTCTAGCCTAGATGTGACCATTGCATGAATGACTATGGCTAGGTTGGGACAAGACAAGAAGGAAGCCAGCTGCCTGACCTGGCACAGCTGGAGGAATGCCAGCTCAGCAGCATTAGTGATCTGGGCCTCCATTGACAGGAAGGCATCCAGAAACACACCCAGGCTCTTCATGGTAGATCCTGGTGTTTGTGGCACACTGTCCAGAGCCGGGAGTTGGCACCCCAGCCCTGAATTCCCCCCCCCAGCCATAGCACCTCCGTCTTTGAAGGATTCAAAAGGGTTATACCCTGCTGAGGCACCTCCCCTTCACAAACTCCGTCCTCTCCACCCCCAAAATCTCCAGGTATTTCCTCACCCATAGCTGGCAACCCTATAGATTGCCCAGAGAGAAACAGTGGGGCATGGTTGCCAGCCTTCAGGTAGTACCTGGAGATCTCCCGCAATTACACTTAAGCTCCAGACTATCAAGGTTAGCTTCCCTGGAGAAAATGGCTGCTTTGGAGGGTGGGCTCTGTGACATTTATACCCTGCTGAGTTCCCTCCCCTCCCCCAAACCCCACCCTCCCCAGGCCCCACCCCCAAAATCTCCAGGTAGTTCCCAACCCTAGAAGCTGATGCTGACCCCATTTGCCAGCCCTGGTGGGGGTGAAAGAAGCCGTTCTCACCAACCTTCCTCAGCTTACCAGATCAAGAAAGTGGGCTTGCCAGTCTCCAGGTGGGGCATGTCGATCTCTCACAATGGCAGCTGCACTTGAGACTAGAAGGATCAGGTTCCCCTGGAGAAAGCAGCTGCTTTGGAGGGTGTCTCCATGGTCTGAGCTCCCTCTCCTCCCCAGGCCTCCATCCCGTTCTCCAACCTTCAAGGGAGCTTGGGAGGGGCCTGGAACATGCCCTTGGGCTCAGGCAGAACACCTGTCAATCAGTCGTGCTCCCCAGGGATGCCTCAGCACATCGTTAAAGGGTAAGCAAAGAGCACCTTGAAGGGCTTCTTCTAGCAAGCATTTCCAGATCAATTATGACCCCGGTCACACGGGCCAGATAACGCGGGGGGAGGCATGGCTGTTCACCCCGGAGCAAAATAAAGTGTGGTAGCCTGATCAGATGGTCCCCCGAGTCTCCGCGCTTAGGCTGTTAGGTGGCGATCACACTGTGATGCTGGAGCGTGGCAAAGAAGTGGTGTGGCAAGCGTTTTGCATTTGTGCACATGCGCAGTTCCACAGAGCAGTACTGCTTTCAGTTACGTGTTTGTGCGCATGCACTTACGAAAAACAACCAGTGTGCGACGGGATGTGGACGGGTGCCGGATGCCAGGGGATACTAGCGCTCCCACGATCAGACGCCCACCCCTGCCCCGTGTTTCCCAGATACTAGTGCATTTTCCTCTGTACTTTTTTTTTACTGCGCATCTTTGGTGGGATGCCACAGGCTGGCCACGGGTGCGCTACGCTTCCCAGATGTTGCGGTGTGATCGCGCCCCAAAAATCCACCTGACATTCGTGTGACCGGGGCCTATGAATAAAGAAATAAATTGTGTGTCAATAAATGGGATGTTTCAATCTGTTTCCTGTGTCTCATGTCTTCATCTGGGAGTGTGGGACAATCCCTTCCCCCAAATACCCCTGCAACACCCCAGTCTCAGGTTTTAGAATCCCTTTATTCCCTATGACTCCTGGCATGAAACTCCGCTGGCAGAACGAACCAGGAAGGTCATATTGGTGCCAGTGCCTCCAGTGAAATCTTTGAGCGTAGTTTAATGGAGCTGCGGTGGCTCAAGTGGTTAAGACGCTGAACTGCAGGCTGTCGAAGGTCAGTAGTTCAACAGTTCAAGACCCAAGTGTGCCACATGACGGAGTGAGCTCCCATCTCTAGTTCCAGCTCCTGCCAACCTAGCAGTTCGAAAGCAAGAAATTGCAAGCAGATAAATAGGTACCACTTCGGTGGGAAGGTAACAGCGTTCCGTGTGCCTTGGTGTTTAGTCATGCCGGCCACATGACCAGGGAAACGTCTTCGGACAGCTCTGGCTCTTCGGCTTTGAAATGGAGATAAGCACCGCACCCCTAGAGTCAGACTCGACTGGCTTTCGAGCAAGGGAACCTTTACCTTTACCTTTAATGGCAGGTGAGTTGGGTTCGATTGATATGGGGCTCTCAAGCCAGAAGGTTAGCAGCTCCATTATTCTTCCCTGGTGATTATTATACCAGAAAGAGAAGGTGGGTCTCATCTTTACCAATGCACAGTTTGCTTGCATTTTCTATTTTGGATAGTAACGATTTCAGCACATGCCCAGCACGTCAAAGTACACCAGCATCATTTCATAGATGTGGATTGCAATGTGTTGCTTTGTTCCTTTTCAATTTCACTAGGAAAGTAAATTTGCAATGCTAAAAAAAAAAAAAAAGTGTAGCCTTGGAGTATTCGGTGTTCCCTGTGCATTGAAGCAAGTAACATGCTTTTCAATAGCCTTCATCACCACAGCATACTGATTACTCCTGGGCATTAACTCTCCTGAACATTCAGAATGTTTTCAGATTCAAGGACAGATGGTGGTTATATGAGAATGAGAAAGTTTTGGATAGCAAAGGTAAGAGAAGCATCAAATATTGAGCTGCGGTAGCTCTAACAGTGTGAGCAATAGTCAACTCAGCCATGGATGAACCCCTGAAGCTGCCTTGAACTGAATCAGACCCTTGTATCCATCCAAGCCAGTCTACTCAGATGGGCAGTGGGGCTCCACAGGTTTGGTCATTCACGTGACCTATCACCAGATCCTTTTAAAACTCGAGATGCTCAGTTTGAGACCCCCCCTCCACCCTCCTGATGAGACCCCCTCCATCTGATCATCTGTTGTTTTGAAGGGCACCCACCTTAAAAGTGTGAGTGCAGTGGGGACCCCCAGGATGTGACCAAGGCACATTAGATCACAGAGGAAAGGTGTCAGCCACAGGCATTTTATCTAGCCCCCGCCCCAAGGCATGTGTAATACTAACATATCCTTTGCTTCAAATAATGCTCCGTCAAAGGGGCAGGAACCATTTCGGGTCACCCTTACATGTCACCTCTGTTCCAGTCATTGATCAAAGCAGCCAAACATCTGATCTGCTCAGGATGATCCATCAAGGGGATCACTTCACACCGGGACCTTTATAACCACTCTGCTTTGGGATATTAGGGGTCACTTCCTAATCTGCCCACCAGATCCAGGCAGCAGTTACCTTCAAACTGCCCATCTCTTAGACCAATCCCAATCCTGGGGAAGTGGGGTCCCATGTCCAGCTATGGGGTCCTTGTCCATAAAAATACCAGCCCAGTCCGTTGAAATGTGTGTCTCTCACTGCCTGGATACCCCTGCATCCACTTTGCAGGACCCTTTCCCCTTTCTCTTTGATGCTCTGCTGCCTTAAACTTGTGCTGCATGGACTTCCCTCAATTCACAGCCTCTCCCATACCTTGAATGAGGTAATATCGCCCACCTGAACATTCTTCCTTCCCTCCTCCTGCCCCATCCCTCATCCTCACAGTGTGTGTGTGTGTGTGTGTGTATTTGGGAAGGAGAGGGTGATTTAACGTGGAGCATTGTGGTTTATTGCGGAGTGGGCCCAGAAGGGGACTTTACTTACAGTGGGGCAAGGGTCATTATTTTACTGTTTCAACAAAGTGCCACAAGTAGACCCCAAAGTACAAATATTTAAAATGACCAAACCCTGAGACTTAGTCTCCAAGAAGGTCACCCTCTTTTCTCATACGCCAGCAGGTTAAGAGGAGTAAGGGGGCTCTGGGGGTTATGGAAATGGTGGCGCACGAGCCGTCTGAATCCCTGGACGAATGACAGGGAGGTATCAGGTTGTCTTCCTCCAAGTGGCCTGTGGAATACTCTCACTCAAGGTGGTTCTTGTGCTTGTGCTTGGACTTTATGGTCTTTCTAAGGCAGACTCCTGAGGTAAGTGAGAAGAAGTAGAAGTGGTAGTAGAAGAAGAAGGAAAAGAGTTGGTTTTTATACCCTGCTTTTCTCTACCTTAAGCAGTCTCAAAGCCGCTTACCATCACCTTCCCTTCCCCTCTCCACAACAGGCACCCTGTGAAGTAGGTGGGGCTGAGAGACTTCAGAGAGAACTGTGACTGGCCCAAGGTCACTCAGCTGGCTGCATGTGGAGGAGGAGTGGGGAATCAACCCCGGCTCTCCAGATTAGAGTCCACCACTCTTAACCACTTCTCCACACTGGCTCCGGAGCCAATGAGTTGCCCCAGGTCTGTGGGATAGTTTGCCAAAAGGGACATCAAGTTATCCTCATTCTCCTGGCTTTTGGAGGATGGGTGGGAAGTGCACAGCACTGCTTTGTGAACTGGAAGAGACTTGCCTTCCCATTAAACTTCTTGCTGTCTCCCGGTCTTGATTTTTTTTTGTTTTAACTGTGGATGTTGTATCTGATTGTTTTATCTCTGTGGGTTAACTGCCTAATATGAAAGGTGGTGTACGATTTCTTAAAAATGAAGACGATAAAGAAGAAAGAAAACCAAGCTCACCTCTGATGGCCTCCACTGCTTGTGAGTAATGACGAATTATTCCCCCCCGACTGCTTTTGTTCCCAACTTGGTAACTTGTTTTCTGTGGCCACCTAAAACAGTTACCCTTAAAACTTGAGGATGAATCGAACCTTCAAGGCCTGTTCTACGGAAGGGAAGCGAATGAAACCAGCAGCGTCTTCTTCACTGCTGAGCACTCTGACGTTCATTCTTATTCATCAGGAGCCCCCGCGTCTCTTCCCCGCTTCTACCTTTGACACTACAGACTGGATTCCCACTTAAAATGATAAAACGCTCCTTGCCTTGATTTCGAGCAACCCGATATGCGATGTCCTGTTTAAAACACAGAGCAGAGCCTATATCAAGAAGGACGGGAGACTGACGGCACCACGGCCTGTCAGCCCTGGAGGCAAACATGAGGCTCCTTTTTTATTAATGCGTGTCGGGGACTTGCTAAAAGGCATTGCCAAGCCCTGGATCAGAGTGCTTAAGAGCATCAACGGGGCTGGGAAGGCTTGCTGCACGGAAATGGACTGCATAAAATTCAGAGAGTCTACCTTTTCTCAACTCCCTCCTGTCTCTTTCTTGCCTCCTACCTCCCAGACATAAGCGATGCCCTTGGTTAGTGAGACTTATGGTGCGTGTTGCTCTGATTTGCATTCTGCCATGGATATTGAGGCTGATCTTTTATGCCAAACATGTAGTGTCATTAATTCAATTAATGTTTTCTGTGATACCATTGTCCTTACTGAACTTGTCATTCTAGGTTCTTTTTACTATGAACTAGCAAAAAAAGAAAGAAGAAAGAAAGATGCCCTGACGTCAGATCTCAGAAGCTAGGTAGGGTCAGTCCTAGTGTCACAGGAGCCCGAGGAAGACCCTTCACTCTCCTCTTCGCTCGAGCTCCCTAATCCTTCTTCAACTCCAGCCACCTTGATTCCCCGGCCTGTCCTCTATCCCCATGAGGATAATGGCCTCAGACACCTGGAGGGTAGGGAAGGTTACATCACCACTCCCTTACTCCTCCCTGCTGGATGCTGCAACGCGTCTCTCTGAGTCCTCGCACATCCAGGAGTCATCCCCGGCCTCCTCCGATTTCCCCTCTTTTATTTCCCTTCCCGTCTTCCCATCATGCCTGACATCCGTCTCGCCTTCCTCCGCCCCTGACCCCGCCTCCGTACAAAGCTTGGGACGCTCTACTCTGGGCGTGGCCCCTGTTCCAGCCCAGCCGGTTCCGGTCCACGGAGATCGGCTGTGTGGGCGTGCCCTCGCGCAGGGCCGCAGGCAGTCCCCCTCCCATCCTGTGTCCCGGGACTCCCCAGCCTGACGCCCGGATTCGACCCGCTGCCATCGTTGCTGGCGCGCTCATTCTCCCTCCCTCCGTGGCCCGCCGCTCCCCCGTCGCCCGCCCCGCTTTCCGCTGTCGGCGTCTCGGCTCTCGACGTCTCGGCTCTCCTCGGGTTGGCGTGCTGCCAGGGTGAGTGTGGGGTAACGTGTGCTCTGTCTCCCCGGCATTGTGTTGGGGTTGCCAGCTCCGGTTGTGGGGGGGATGGAGTCCCGTCCTCGGGACACCTAGTTAGTATTTGGATGGGAGACCACCAAGGAAATCCAGGGTTGCTACACAGAGGCAGGCATGACTCTTGCCTTGAAAACCCCAAGAGGGGTTGCCGGGAACCCTAAGAGGGATTGCCAAGAGGGATTCCACCACCAGCGTGGCCCAGGCTCACCTGATCTCGTCAGATCTCAGAAGCTAATCAGGGACAGTCCTAGTTAGTACTTGTATGGGAGACCACCAAGAACAGCCCAGCGTCTCTACGCAGAATCCAGCAATGGTGCACCCTCTCTGAACATCTCTTGCCTTGAAAACCTGAAGGGGCTGCCAAAAATCAGCTGCAACTTGATGTCACTTTCTACCCACAGCATTTATGGGATTAGAGTCAGTAATGGTTTGGCAATGGGTAGATCACATAGCGTCAAGGAAAGCCGATCAAACTGGACTCCATCACAACTTCATTGCAGAGCACAAGTTTTTACTTGTGCTCATAAGTGTGAATGTCCCTGAATAATTCCACTATCTGAAACAGTGGTTACATTTGCCCCTCTTTCAACTGTGTCTTAAACGGCAATCTGTTCTCTTTATCCCACAGAATCCAGTGAGAATCACTGAGCCAGCCCTTTCATTTGTAATATTACACACACACAAACAAACACACATTTAGTAGCAATAATTTCCCCATCACATGTTTCAGAGTGTCAGGTATCCTACTGGAAATCTGAACTTGACTGGAAGTCTTCTTGTGTGGGCTTCATTGGCAATGTGACACAAAAAGTGTGTCAGGAGGAATAGTGCCCATCAAAACAGCCTCACAAGCCTACCATGCACCCCAGCCCTCTGACATTAGGTAGGTGGCACCCTGAGCCAGGGCCTTCTTGGTCATGACCCCAAAAACTCTGCAGCTCTCCCCAGAGAGAATCAGCTGCCCTTTCTGTTTGATGTTCCACTGCTTCAATAACCCCTTCCTCCTGTCCAGTTTTTAATTGTTGTTTTTATGTATTGATTATATTGTATAGGTAATTTAACTTGGTTTTAATGGCTTGAGTAAAGTGTTTTTGTTTAGTTTTAATGGTTTATGGAATGAGTTTTTATTATGCATATTTTTAATGTGTTACTGCCTTGGTAGCCCTGATGAGGGCAGAAAGGTGGGACATAAATTCTAATAAATAAATAAATACATGTGCTATTTCATGAGAGCCAATTTGGTGTAGGGGTTAAGACACAGACTCTAATCTGGGAGAACCGGGTTTGATTCCCCACTCCACATTTAGTGGATGGTGTGACCTTGGGTCAATCACAAGTTCTCTCAGAGCTGTTCTCTCAAGGGCAGTTCTCGAGAGAGCTCTCTCAGCCCCACCTACCTCACAGGGCAGGGGGAGGGAAAGGAGACTGTAAACTGCTCTGAGACTCTGAATGAAGGGTGGGGCATAAATCCAGTCTCCTCCTCTTCTCCTCCTTCTCTCTCTCCTTCTCCTTCCACTAATCCCTACCAAGAAGAAGATAGTTCGATGCTCTTTAACGGTATCCAGTATCTGTCATCTGAGAGTTCTTTGCCTCATGGTTAGGGCTGGAGAGTTGGAGGTGGAGCCCAGGGAGGGTGCGTTTGGGGAGCGAATGAATCTCGGCTGGGTATAGTACCATAGAGTCCACTCCCCCCCCAAAAAAAAATTAGGTATTTTCTACAAGAGAACTGATCTCTGTAATCTGGAAATCAGTTGAAGGCTGAAGAGTCTGGGAGTTTTCAGTTTAGAAAAGAGACAAGAAGGGAAATTATAAAGGTTAATAAAATTATGCATGGGTTGGAGAGAGTGGGCAAAGAGAACTTCGTTGCCTTCGTAAGAGTTCAGGAGGTAGTCCTGAAGCGGCTAACCTCATTTCTCCAAAGTCGGGGGCAGAGGGTGGTGCTGGGGGAGAGGGTGTCAACTAGGCACCCCTAGTGTGCAGGGATCCTCAAGGGGCAATCCTCTCCCCGATGGTGTTTAAGGTCTACATGCGCCCCCTCGCCCATCTGGTGTGGAGTTTCATGCCGGTGACACCCAGCTATGTTGATGGGCAGGCAGCCGGATGCCCCCCCCCCCGCAAATTTGGCTAAGGGATTGGGGGGCATGGTGGGATGGTTGAAAAAGAGACTGAATCCTACTAAGACGGAGGTCCTGTGGCAGGGGTGGGGAGTGGGGTTGGGGTGCCAGCTCTTGATGGGGTGCCCTTGTTACTGGCACAAATAGTCAAGAACCTGGGTGTGATACTGGATGCCTCCTTATCAATAGAGGCCCAGATCACAAATGTTGCCAGGCTGCCATTTTTCCAGCTATGCGAGGTCAGGCAACTGGCTCCCTACCTGTCCTGTCCTGATCTAGCCACAGTAATCCATGCAACAGTCACCTCCAGAGTGGACTATGGTAACTCGCTCTATGTAGGGCTACCCTTGAGGCTGACCTGGAAGCTTTAACCGGTCCAAAATGTCCAAATCGCTTGCTCACAACTTTCATGCGAGTTGCGCACAAAGTGGAATTTTTGCTCACAAGACTCCACAGCTTAGAGGGAACATTGCTTGGAAAGTGATGGCAGCCATATTAGGGCAACCACGTAGCGTTTTCAAGGTGAGAGACGTTCAGAGGTTTGCCATCGCCAGCTTTTGTGTAGCGGCTCTAGGCTTCCCTGGTGGACACCCACCCACCTAGATACTGACCAGGGCTGACCCTGCGTAGCTTCCAAAGATCTGATGCGATTGGGCTAGCTTGGGCCATCCAGGCTAGAGCAATTGATAACGAATAGTGCATTATGACTGACTTGGTCACTTTATTAACTATCAAAAATTGCACACCATAATATATCTGTTAATTTGTATCATAAGAACCAAGCTTTTTGCACTGAGGGAGCCACGGAGAGTTTGGGTGTAAATGCATTTGACAGTGAGTAACTTGAAACTCCGTCTCTGTGCAGCCTGCCCTACCTCAAGGGGTAGTTGTGAAGACAAAAAGGACTATCATTGTTGTTAATATATCTGTTTGAAGAGTTTGGTTCATAAGTAAACCCCAGGAAATACAAGTTTGTTTAAAGTTTTTGCACGCTGAGGTGTTGGAGTGAGGGGGGGGAATGGAGGCGGTGGACGCTATTGACGAGACTGAGCAAGATACTAAAGCTTGTGATCCCGTGTGGGAACAAGTCCAAAAAAACCTACTAAAAGAAGTGAACCTAATATTTAAATTGGCTTGTGAAAATGTCCTTAAAAATCTCCAAAGTTTAAATGCAGAGGCGGAAGAAAATAAGGAGCAAATGCAAGAATTGCAACAGCAGGCTGAAGTAAAGGAAACAGAACAGGAAACAGACTCAGATGTTACTCAAGTATTAAACATAGAAGAGAAGATACAGAAGGTGGAAGTCCCAAAATGTGGGTTGGAGTTTCAAGGAAAGCTGAAATTACGAGGAGGGGAAAAGCGTTCGCTAAAACCCTCTCGAGGGAAAGA
>NW_015165322.1:222668-224611 GCF_001447785.1 Gekko japonicus
TGAAATAATGAGGGTATAATGATGAAAATGAATTTAAGGGGACGTGTGATTAATTAGGTGACTATTTTTGCTGAAGATATTAAATTAGAACGATTGAATATAAGAAATTTAAATAGAATAGGGGTTGATATATTTATAAAATATTAGATTATAAGGAATTATGACAGAAAAATAGAGACACAAGATTGAGTCAGATTAGAATATTTGGTAAAGATTCTGGGGAATGCAACAAAAATTATGGGTAAGAGATTAGAGAGAACATACAATATATATCTATGTATAACTAAGCCATTTGATCAATGTGAAGTGTCGAGAATCCAGTTGTAATGTAAATTTATGTTTTGTTGTTGTCTTGTATGTATGCATGTTCGTTAAGCATAAAAAGCCAATAAATACATGTTAAAAAAACAAAACAAAAAAACCCCAGCACACATTCAACCTGTGCTGCATGAGCTACCAACGTATCTTCAGGATTGCCTCTCCTGGTATACCCCCTGAAGAGCCTTGCACTCAGCAGATAAGAACTTACTTGTGGTCCCCAGCCCAAGAGACATCCAGCTGTCCTTGACCAAAGCCATGGCCTTTTCTGCCCTGGCTCCAGCCTGGTAGGACTCCCTGCCAAACAATATCTCTGCCCTGCGGGACTTAATATAGTTTTGCAGGGCCTCTAAGGCAGGGGTGTTCTGCCAGGCGTTTGGTTGATGACAGGGATGGTTTCCATCTGCCTGGCACTCCTGTACTCTGCCTGTCCTTTGGTTGGTACTCTCACCTCATGCACCTTCTAATTAGTTTAACTAAAGTACTTATTGTTTTTAATTAACGTATTTATTGCTTTTAACTATGAAATTATGTATGAATTCTGTTATTGCTGTTCATCACCATGAGCCCTGTCACCACCCCCTATAGATGGAAAGCCTGAACACCAGGTCGTGACAATGGCAACGAGAGTAGTCATAACATTCCCTGTGTGGTTACGTGGGGCTAAGCAGAGGGCTGCTGTTAAGTGTGAATCACACCCTGTGTAATGATTTCAGTTAGTTGGTTGTGTTCCTTTAAATGTTTTGTTGAATATAGCAGAGTAAGAGAGTTTGGAGTTAGGAGTGTGAGGAGAATTTGGCAGTTTGAATTCAGTAGAAGGAGTGTTCGGTTGGAGAAAGACTTCAGTAAAAGTTGGCAGTGGGTGTGAGAGCTGACAGAAAGGTAGGTTGTTTTCACTTTGTGAGCCAAAAAGTAGTGGAATAACCAGACAATTGAATCAGAGCATTCTGAACAGAGTAAAGAGAATTGCCTAAAACTTATATTGTGCATCATAACCACGTGAATGAGAGAATTTCACAGTGGAAAGAATAGCCAACCTGAGGGCTGCTGTTAAGTGTGAATCACACCCTGTCTTAAGCGAAATATGTAGTGAACTGTAGTGTACTGTGGTGAAATCTTATTGAAGCAGTCTGCTAACTTTAAACCACTGTGAGGTCTGGTTGGGTGTTTATAAGCTGAAACACTTTCAGTATTTACTGGGTTAATGATGTTTGTTAAGTCACATGTTTGTTAGTGATTTGTTTGCATTTTATGGCTTCTCTTCCCCTCTTGTTGTGTCTTTCTTTTTACCAAGAAGAGGCCTGCCATTCTGCCATTTCAGTTTAGCTGTGAGGATGAACACTTTCAGTATTTACTGGGTTAATGATGTTTGTTAAGTCACATGTTTGTTAGTGATTTGTTTGCATTTTATGGCTTCTCTTTCCTTCTTGTTGTTTCTTTGTTCTTACCAAGAAGAAGCCGGCCATTCTGCCATTCCAGTTTAGCTTTGAGGATGTAGTTTGGGGTTGGTTTGGGGTTGTTGGGGGGGTTTTGGTTGTTTTTTTTACACAGTGGCCATCTTTATTTTCACGGAAGGAAGAGGATTCCTCTTGCTTGCTTTTGGAGGACTCTGGACGTGGTGGGTT
>NW_015165322.1:225863-230303 GCF_001447785.1 Gekko japonicus
TATGCTAATGAGTTATGCTAATGAGTCCCCCTAGCTCTTTTTCTACGAAATGACCCCTGAGTGTCGGTGTATAGTAAATCATCTTTAAAAGGAATTAAGGTTGCATTGTCAAAGAAGCCAGTAAAACATATTATATGGACTGTGTCTATAGCATGTCTAAAGTCTGTGGAAGCATTAGATGAAAGTGAATGTACCGTGTTTCCCCGAAAATAAGACACTGTCTTATATTTATTTTTTCTCAAGAAGACACACTAGGGCTTATACCACAAATGCATAGAAATCCTGCTAGGGCTTATTTTTTGGGTAGGTCTTATTTTCGAGGAAACAGGGTAGTCTTTCTGATGGCATTTGTGACAATGGCCACTCTGGCATTGTGTACACCAGGATGATAACGTTGATAGCAGTCAATACATTCCTGAACAACTATTGTAAAAAAGAAAATGGGCAAAGATTGTCACAAACAACATGGAAGCATTAGATGAAAGTGAATGTAGTCTCTTTGATGGCGTTTGTGACAATGGCCACTCTGGCATTGTGTACACCAGGATGATAACGTTGATAGCAGTCAATACATTCCTGAACAACTATTGTAAAAAAGAAAATGGGCAAAGATTGTCACAAACAACACAGAGGAAATTGCAAACTTTGCAGAAGTAATGTAGTTGCCTTTCACATTAATTTGCCCCTGAACTGCAACAACGTGAGTTGAAATGACAACTGGGGAGATTTAGATTCATTGAAGGCAATAATGTGTAGTTTCTATATTTTTCTCTAATTTACTGATTTACTCAAAAGACGTTCCATAGGAAGATTGATTGTTGTACTCTCTTTCTATTACATTTGTTGGTTCCCTTGAACGTTTGTGAATGTACTCACAATGTACACTAATATCCAGTGTAGGTGGGGGTTTTTTTTGGTAACTGGAGATTATAATTGAAGTTTACTGTATGTGAAAACTTCTTACCTAAGTATGAGTTTGTGCATATTAATATCTCATGCTGTGTCAATGGTAAATAAAAAGTAATATGAAAACCAGAAGTTATTAAACTCTTAGTATTATTTGACAATACCATCATACAACACATCCACCACTTTCCCCTATTATATGCTTGTAAATTATACAAAACATACACTCAAATATGCAAGGGAAACTGAACTCAGTGACACTGTAAGCTAGTGTGAAGAATCTGGAATACTGCAGTGAAAGAATTAAGAGAATATCTTGTTGAGTACACGAGAAACTGCAAGTTAAAACACTTGTGACAGTAGCTGGCGACTGCAGAGTTCGGGGACTGTTATGACTACCTTTGATGACGTCATGACCTGGTGTTCAGGCTTTCCATCTATAGGGGGTGGTGGCCCTGTTCCACTGGGGGGGGGGGTAATAGAAACTGAAATTAATACATAAAACAAACATAAAATACATAAAACAAACCAGGAGAAGGCCTTGGCCTCTCTGTCCTGTTGCTGGGCCTGCAGAGGAACTGGTTGGCCACTGTGTGAGACAGGAGGCTGGACTAGATGGACCCTCACTGGTCTGATCCAGCAGGGCTTTTCTTACGTTCTTATCAGGGGAAGGCCTCAGCCTCTCTGCCCTGTTCTTGGACCTCCAGAGGAACTGCCTGGTCACTGTGTGAGACAGGAGGCTAGACTAGATGGACCACTGGTCTGATGCAGCTGGGGTCTTGTTAGTTGTAGTTCTAGGAGCTCTCCAGGTCCCACTGGATGTTAGTAAGTCTCTTTCATAGTTAGCTGGCCCTGCCTATTTCTGTAGTATCTAAGGGTATAGGTGCAGCCAGTAGAAAGTTATGTATGTCTGAGGAATTGGAAGAATGCAAGAGATAATTTAAAACATGAGTAGCAATTGTCTTCCTTCTTTTTTAAGTATACGTATGTTCACTGTTGTCTGCGTAGCTCTTCAGAAACCTACAACTGTTTTGATGAATGTGGACAGTGTTCCTTGACATGCAGAACAGAATCCAAAAATAAATATATCCCTGGTTAAATGAAAACAGTCACCATGATTTTTCCATGTCATCACATCACAGCATTTGATGGACCATGAATGCAGCAGCACTATGCCTCACCAAACTCAAGGATTAAAGAGAATACATCTTTTAAATAAGAAATGCAAGCTGATTTACATTTTCCTAGCAGAAATGGAAGGCAGAGTAAACACACAAATTAGAAAGAAAACACTAACTCAAAAACTGAGCACCAGAAGAGACAGATTTCCCCGCTTTTCACCCTCTCCTCTTCCCCCCTTCTTTTTTTGTTCACACTGATCTGCCCTTCCTATTTTCTTTCCTTCTTTGCCTTTCTTTACGGCTTGCTTGTTGTTCTCTCTTGAGAGAGTTATCAGGTGGATGAGTTATGGGGCCATTTTTGTGTGTGTGCATTTTTAAAAAACATTAAAAGGAAATAAAATTTGCAAATTAAAAACACAAAACAGCCAAATCAGCTTCTTTTTCTTCTTCTGTTCTGAAATGACATTTCTCAAACATTGTCTATGTTTTTTAAAGGTATCCATTTTTATATCTCCTTTGTTCCCTCGGTACCATCCACAAAATTTAATTTTGTGAAAATTAGTAGAGCAGTTCAGTGGAAATATGCTTAGTCTCCAGCTCACCCTCATGACTGAAACTTCAAATTAGCTGAGGAGTAGGCCGACAACTTCCAACCTGTATTATTTAAAGAGGATTTAGCTGTTTTTGTCATTTTCTGATGTGCTGCAGACCATGCAAACAAAGCCTTTAAAGTTCAAATACCCAAATTTGGCCACAACTTCAAATAACAAATGGACGGCTCTCCACAATGAAATGTTAATTGGTGTCTCAACAGTTTTGCTTATACTACAGTAGCCGCCAACATTTAATCCTTGCCAAATTAATTTTTTTAAAAAACAGAGACCTGTATCAGAAGGATGAGAATAAAGGTTGTTCTGTTACACAGCACAAAATCAAAGCCCCAGCAGTCATTTGCTTATTCCTGGAAACCACTATGGACCAGAATGCTCGGGTCATAGCCGTGGCAGGGAGAGTTTACTACAGGAACAAGAACAGATGTAAGTTCTGGCAAGAGCAGATTCAGTGATGGACAGAAATGTCCAAAGGAACAGCTGTGGTACAAAGTGAAGGGTCAAAAACAGGAGGGCCCAGCCAAGCTGAAGGCCAGTGCCAAAGGGACAAGGCCGTTAGCAGTGCAACTTCAGGGAGCTCCTATGCCAGCAAATCCATCTGTGAAGAGCTGACAGTCAGATAAGCAGGAGATGTGGGCCCAAGCAGGCCTCGAAGCAGACCGGGGAGTGAGAATGGCAAGCTGAGCTAAGCAGCCTACGTGGTGCTCAGCAGCGGACATTAAGTCACCCATTGCCTCCTCCTGCAAAATGGCAGGCATTTGGTGGCCAGTTACCACTGCTGATGAAGGATTTGACACAGGGAGCCCCTGAGGGACTGGCAGAGTCGATGAGGCTTGGCTCAGCTTACTTCTGGCACAATAAAAAAATTCCCTGTAAGCTGAATGGCCAACCTGCCCCCGATAGGGCCTAGCATGGAATAACAATGAGAAGCTGTTTTTGATACCCCGTTTTCCTCTACCCTAAGGTAGAGAAAGTATAGAAGTATCCAGGAGTAGTCTTGCTACCAAATTTCATCCAAAAGCGGTTTACAATCACCTTCCCTTCCTCTCCCCACAATGGGGACCCTATGAGCACAACAAGCTGAGAGAGAACTATAACCGGCCCCAGGTCACTCAGCAGGCTTCGTGTGAAGGAGGAGAGGGGAATGAAACCCAGTTCTCCAAATTAGAACAACCACTATACTACACTGGCAATTGGGGTTGCTGCCTGTGGGTTGGGAAATAGCTGGAGATTTGGGGGCCGGACCCTGTAGAGGGTGGGATTTGGGGAGGAGAGGGACCTCAGTGGGGTACAGTGCCACAGAATCTACCCTGCAAATTGGCCTTCCCCCCACGGGAACTGATTTCTGTAACCTGGAGAGCAGTTGTAATTCCAGATCTCCAGATACCACCTGGAGACTGGCAACCCTAATTTAACTGTAGAAGTATCCAGGAGTAGTCTTGCTACTAATTTTCATTCAAAGTGACATGTCTAGATAAATGTGAAGACCAGGAGTAGTCTTGCTACCAAATTTCATTCAAAGTGTCATGTCTAGATATATGTGAAGATTCAGTTTGGGTCATAGCCGATTGCTGAGGGGTGATATGATCGAGGTTTATAAGATTATGCATGGGATAGAGCTGGTAGAGAAAGAGGTACTTATCTCCTTTTCTCACAATACAAGAACTCATGGACACTCCATGAAATTGCTGAGCGATCAGGTTAGAACAGATAAAAGGAAGTACTTCTTCACCCAGAGAGTGATTAACACATGGAATTCACTGCCACAGGAGGTGGTAGTGGCTACAAGCATGGACGGCTTC
>NW_015165322.1:230385-238535 GCF_001447785.1 Gekko japonicus
TCTTGAAAAAGAGCAGTTTCTGTCAGAGCTCTCTCAGCCCCACCCACCTCACAGGGTGTCTATTGGAGGGGAGAGGAGTTTGTAAGCTGCTCTGAGACTCCCTTGGGTAGTGAAGGGCGGGGTATAAATCCAACCTTTTCTTCTTCTTCTACTCAGAAGTCATCCGAAGAATCTGCAGGTTATCAAAAGAATCCGTACACACAAATTCCATGCTATATAAGGTAAGATTCTCTGGTCTTCATGACTGTATTTTGAATATGTATACAACATCTATTATATATAGCATGGGATTTGTGTGTAAGCATCAACAGGTATCCACAGCTTCACCACTGAGACAGCGGCTTGAAGAACCCAGAAGAAATGAACAGTAGTGGTGGTTTATAGCTTCTGTGAGAAAGGATTGTAAAAGAAAATACTAATTCATTTTAAGGACACAATTTGTTGTCTGGTGCTTTATTTGTACAGGATTTTTTTTGGGGGGTGGTGGTTTGCATACTTGCATACTTGCATGCACTGTACATCCATTGCTGGTTGACTTTGACCACCACCTGGAGACTGGCAACCCTAATTTAACTGTAGAAGTATCCAGGAGTAGTCTTGCTACCAAATTCCTACTCAGAGGTCATTTGAAGAATCTGCAGGAAAACAAAAGCATCCGTACATTTTTATAAAACCAGTTAAGTTTCTCAGCAGTTCTACATGTGCATCCCACACAAAACATCTGCAGGTGTGTTAGTTTGTGCAGTAGGTGTCCGCTGCAGCTCGCCAACAGGCAGTTTGGGGCACGTGATGAAACCTTCCATATTGTGAGCAAAGTCAGAAAGACTTGGGCTTGCCACAAATTACACCAAAGGTCATTTTTAAAGCACATTTTGAGATCCCTGCTCAGGAGAAAAACTCAGTGAATTAATGGCCAATGCTGAATTCCTTGAGTGGGTGGGTTTGACACCTCAAAGCAGCTGCTGAGGTAGGACAATGTGGATCAGGACCATGGAGATGGGGAAGGATAGGTTCTCTCCTCCCCATCCTGCTTCCCCAGTCAGAAACGAACCTCAGAGAGCCTTGTTCTTTGCTTCTCCCTCTCTTGCTGGGGCTTAAGCCCTGACCTGGGCGGCCCACCCAAGAGTGATCGCAGTAGAAAGGAGCCAGAGTCCGTCCAGCAGGAGCACCTGAAAGACTAACAACATTCGTGGCAGGGGAGGAGCTTTTGGGGAGTCACTGCAGTCAGTCCCTCACCTTGATCTAGCCTGATCTCATGAGATCTTGGGATCTCAGCATGGTCAGTATTTGGATGGGAGACCAACAAGGAATTCCAGGATTGCTACGCAGAGGCAGGCAATGGCAAACCACATCTGTGTGTCCCTATGAAGTGCCATAAGTCAGCAGCGACTTGAAGGCACTTTACACAAATATACCAGGGCTTCATCTGAGGAGGTTAATTTTGATTAAGCTAGTAGCATGGTGGAAGTGTTCAGCCACCCTTCCCCAGTGCCAGATTGCGTGTCTGAAATTCCAAGGAGGGGACTGCAATGCCACAAGCACCTTGGCTCTGAGATCCCTGGATACCTGGAACTTCCCAGCCTTTTTTTGCCTTCTTCCTATTGGGGCCTCTTGAAGACCCCTTGCCCCCTCCAGAACACACACACATACACCCCTCTATGCAATTCTCCACTTCTCTCTCTTTCTCTCTTTTAATGGAAAGGCAGTGTTGAATTCAGACACAAATCTTCCCCTACATGAGATTAAATTCCCAGCCTTTGGGCATTTTTCATTTCTTGAATAATCTTTGACAGCAAACTAGGAAGTCACTCTACATGAGAAAAGGGGGATTTGAGAGGAGAGATAACTATGATGGGGGGAAGATTATCTTCAAAGATGTGAAGGAGGAGAAAGGATGAGACAACCTCCATCCTGTTGCAAGACAGGTTTGTGCTTTAGATTCTGTGCAGGTGGAATCCATGCGCTATATTCAGTGTCCCTCTTCTTCCCTATAATGAGCCAGTAATTGTTGGGACCACCGAAGTATTTATTGCATGGTCTTATTTTCTATATTAACTGTAAACTCTCTGGGATTTATTCTCCTCACCTAATTTTTACACATTTTGTTCCAACCCTCCTTCAGAAAGAACTGACAGGAACAGCATCCAAACTGCTACCTGAAAATTCTTCGAAAATATAAATAGACTAGCAGTAAAGCCCGTTGTGAAAGCAATACAACGAGATCTAGAAAGATGTGATTTGTAACGAATGCATAGGCTGGAAAGAGGTAAAGTACCTCCTCAAATCTCCAGGAATTTCCATACCTAAAGCTGGCAACTTTATCTCCTCCCCTCTCAGCAGCCTCTTTCTAGGCAAAATTCTGTCTTTCTCATTAGCGGGGAGCAAAGTAGCTTACTTCAGTCTCTTCGGCTTTGCGATCTGCACGGCAACACTGTAAGGTAGGTTAGGCAGAAAGTCTGTGGCTGGTCCGAAATCACCCAGGCAGCTTCCATAGGGATGCTCCAAGCCAGGGCTAGTGATGCCACGCCAGTCTGGAGGCATGAAGTCACCCTGAGAGTGCTTGCAGGCCTAGGGTTGCCATTTCCAACAAAGACAAATTGATGCAAAGGAGGATGGACAAGTCTCCATATCTCTATTTTGCCTTAAATTGGTTTTGATGCCAGCAGAGTGAGAAAATGCCAGAGGCTCTCGGTTTACATCCCCCCCCCCAGCCTCTGCCTAGGGAAAGGGCAGTCTTTCCCTGCAGTGGGAACCAAAGCAGCTGACATCAGTATCCTCTCCCCCGTATGATCCGCACAACTACCCTAGGCGGTATTGTTAAGGTTGAAAGTGCGTGAATGGTCCATAATCCCCCAGGCAGCTTTTAAAACATGAACCTGGGACCTGCACACCATCCTCTGAAGCACTCTCTGTGGCAGTAATGGGGTGGGGTTTGAATCTCCCGCCACGGTCCCATTGGTTCCCCAGTGGAGGGACTAGGATCCTAGTCCCTATTGTTATGCCGGGTTCAAGCTCAGGCGTCTGCACTGACCTTTGGTGGCAGTCAGCGGACACAACATCCCTCCCCCCATAGTCCAAACCTACCCATAGGTAACGTAGTCTTTTAGGTACGATGGAGACCGTCGTACCCGCTCTGACCGTCGGGGGGTCAGTGCCTGGACCTCCGGGGTTCTGACCTCTGTGCCAGGCCCTGGAAGTGGTGCTGGGGCCTCTGCTTCAGCCGCCTCTGTTTCTGGGGGCTCCGCTGTGGCTTCCGGGATCCGGTTGTTCTGATGCGGGTGCTCCTGTGCTGGCAACTCACACTCTGGAGCCTCGGTTGGTGCCTCCTCTCGGTTTGCCTGTTGTCGTGGTCCCTCCTCGGTGGGTTGATCGGGGAGCATTCGCCTCCGGAGCTGGTCGTTTTTTTGGTGGTTTGCATACTTGCATACTTGCATGCACTGTACATCCATTGCTGGTTGACTTTGACCACCACCTGGAGACTGGCAACCCTAATTTATCTGTAGAAGTATCCAGGAGTAGTCTTGCTACCAAATTCCTACTCAGAGGTCATTTGAAGAATCTGCAGGAAAACAAAAGCATCCATACATTTTTATAAAACCAGTTAAGTTTCTGAGCAGTTCTACATGTGCATCCCACACGAAACATCTGCAGGTGTGTTCGTTTGTGCAGTAGGTGTCCGCTGCAGCTCGCCAACAGGCAGTTTGGGGCACGTGTCTTGCGGACGGGCTATGTCGAAGGGTGGCAGCAGCCCGAGCCCTGCCTTGGTTGCCATAGTGCGTGTCTGAGTGGATGGGAGAGAAGCTGCCTCAGTGGCTGGAACGCTCACCGGATCGCTGCTGCTTCGCGTTCTCTCGGTTCCTCACAACGGCCCGGCTCAGTTGTGGCTGCATCCCATCCTCATCGCCATTATTGTGTAGTGGGTTGCCACGTGGACGAACGACAAACAACGACATAGTGCATAGCACGCTTTATTGGTACACAACAAGAACAAGGAACAACGGCCCGCAGGCCAACTATATACACACCCTGGGGACACACCCCTAGTTCCCATTGGCGGGTTTGAATCTCCCGCCACGGTCCCATTGGTTCCCCAGCGGAGGGACTAGGATCCTAGTCCCTATTGTTATGCCGGGTTCAAGCTCAGGAGTGTGCGCTGGCCTCTGGTGGCGGTCAGCGGACACAACAACGGTCAGAGTGGTTCAAAGGTGGAATCAGCTGCCTAGGAAGGTTGTATGCTCCCCTTCACTGGCGGGCTAAGAATAATTTAAACTTAAAAGGGTGAACTTAAGCAGATAAAAGGTACCACATGATTTGTTGTTCTGTTTCTTCTCCTTGATTTTAGGTAAAGACCACACGCCGCCTTTAAGGTCGGGAGAGAGGAGATCAGCTTTAATCTGGGCCAGTGTTTTAGACTGCCTGAGTCTACTCCAGGACTTGGTGTGGGTGGGAACAGGGAGAAAGGAAGTGGTTGTCACTGGATCTCCAGATATAGAAAGAACTGTCCTTCTGTTTAAACTGTGCTTCTATTTGGAATGATACTACCTCCTTATTTTGATGTCTAAAGTTAAGAACACACCTCTGACCGCCAAAAAGGCTATGTTTGGGATCTTGGGATTTGTATCAACAAAAGGGGCTGTGGAGATCCAGTTCCGGGTTTGACGAGAGCAGACGCACGCAGAGATCGCTCTGAGCGTTCTGCTATTCCTTGGATTTTTCTAAGGTCAAAACAACAGACACAAATCCTTTCTTGGAGGGAGAGAAAAGGCAAGAGACTTTTTAACTGTAACCAGTAAGGGTGGCAACCCTCCTGGTTTACCAGGTTCGTCTCAAGGCAGGAAAATCACAAGGACTGCCAACACACACACGCTGTGTGTGCAAGGAAAAGCCGAGCCCAGCAGAGCTCAGTGGAGGCAAAATTGAAACTCCATAACATCAACAAACTCAGCTATACAAAGTTAAATAATGATGAAAAACCTCAGGGGGGGGGAGGAGAGAGAAAAGGGAAAAAATAGAAATAATAGGGGGGGAAGATTAAGATAGCAAACAGGGGAAGGGAAAAAGCAGAAGCCTAGTAACAGATAGAGAGAGCAAGATATAAGCAAACAACGGTGTTAGAAAGTAAACTCAAGAAAATAAGTCAGACTCGACTGTGCAACTGAACAAGATATAGAAGAAATTCGGTGTATGCAAAAAAGAAATAGGATGCCAAGGGATTTCCATATAAATTTTTTTTAAAAGAAACTAGAGACAAAATATTAAGAGCTGCTAATGAAAATAAGCTTATAATAAAAGATGCGAAGATAAGGTTGTTAAAGGAGACACCCTGGAGAGTGAGGGAGAAAAGAAAGAACTATAATTTGCTGGCGAACCTATTAAGACGAAATGACATATGTAAAGATGGCTGATTCCAGAAGGACTACTTTTCACATATAAAGAAAGAAGACAAAGGATTGACTCTATTTTTAAGATTGAAAACTTTTTGGATAAACATGGAGAAGATCTAGGTTGACAGGGCTAAGAATAATTTAAACTTAAAAGGGGGGACTTAAGCAGATAAAAGGTACCGCATGATTTGTTGTTCTGTTTCTTCTCTTCGATTTTAGATAAAGACCACACGGCGCCTTTAAGGTCGGGAGAGAGGAGATCGGAGAAGTGATGGGGGCAAAGGCAGAAGTAAAATAAAGGAGTGACGATGCAGAGCGAAGCAAGGAGGAGACAGAAGGAGGCCGGATGGAGACAAACAGAATGGAGACGAAAAGAGGCAGGACAAAGCAGCGACAGTCACTAGAAGCGGTGAAACAGAAAGAAGACAGAAAGTAGGTGTTAAAGAGTATTAAAGAGGGGACAACCAATAGAGACAAGAAGAGTTAAAGAGAGACATTTAAAAGGACAGTACAATAATAGGAAACAATAGAAAATAATAGGAAAACAACTGAAATAATAGAATTGTATGTGAATACTGAAAGTAACAGAGACAACCTATAGAGACAAGAAGAGTTAAAGAGAGACATTTAAAAGGACAGTACAATAATAGGAAACAATAGAAAATAATAGGAAAACAACTGAAATAATAGAATTGTATGTGAATACTGAAAGTAACAGAGAAGAAAAGGGAAAATACACAATCAGATAGCCGGATAAAGAAACTGAGTCTGATAATATACAATAATAGGGACAGGAAAATAAGCAATTAATAAGTAATAATTAATAATGAATAACAAAACAAGGAAAACATAAAATGGCATCAGGAACAAGTAATACAGGCAGTGTTAGGAAAAATTCTCTACCATCTCCAGGGCAACTAGCACTTACTGGGCACTCCAAAACAAATGTGGGGCAAATGTCAGCAAAAGAGCTAACAGCGCTCATTCAAGAGAGTATTACATTAGCCTCCAAATCAAAACCAAGAAACTTTCTTTAATGAACTAAAAAGTATATTAGACAACACTACAACGGAAGAAATCTTTATATTAGGAGATTTCAAAAAAATGGAAGAAATTTCTAACCAAATAACAGAAGAAATTAAAAAACAAATTCTAGACAATAAAGTGGCAATAACTAAATCGCAAAGGAAAAATAAAACGGAAAAAACATTAATGAAACTCTTCCTACAAACAATAGAAGAACACATGATGATAGACACTTGGAGAATGAGAAACCCGGAGAAAAAAGACTACAACTTCTACTCCCATAGGCATAAATCATGGTCTAGAATAGACATGGCGTGGCTATCCGCCTCAATGACAAAAGAACTCAAAGAAGTAGAAATATTACCAGGGACTTTTGCGGATCACAATCCAATATTAATTACGTCCCATTTGATACAAAAAAAAGAATGCATAAGGAGCTCCTAAAAGACCCTGAATTCATAGCAAAAATTGAAATTCAACAGTTTTTTAAGAACAACCTTCAACCAGAAATCTCAATAAATACGGTTTGGGATGCATTTAAAACATATCTTAGAGGATTGTGTATTAATCAATATGCATGGAAAATGAAACAAAAAAGTTAAAGTATGAGAATTTTAAAATCAAGATACAATATGAACAAATGAAAATGAAAAAATTCCCAAAATATAGATGTAATTAAAAAACAACATAAATCTGCTACAGCATCAAATGAACTTGTTATTAACACAGGAAATAGCTAAAAATATAGAATATGCAAAACAGCAATATTTTGAAAATGCAAATAAGCCAATGAGATGGTTAGCATATAAAATAAGAAAGGAACAACAAGTACTATCAGCATTAAAAAATGATATCAATGAGTTAAATCATTATCCACAAGAGCTAAAGGGGATAGCAATGAAATGTTATAAAATTTGTTTTTTGTTAGATTCTTGTTCATTCTCCATCTTGTCTAGCAAATTAAAAACTTTTTAATACAAAATAATTACAAAAATTGATGAAACTCTAAAGAAATTCTTAAATGAAAGTATATTACCTTGTAAAGTCACGGAAGCAATTAAGACACAAAAAAAGAATAAGTCTCCAGGACCGGATGGATTTCTGGCAGAAATGTACCAAATATTTGAAGAAGAGATTTTCATCCCATTTAAAGATCTAATACAAAACATAACAAAAGAAGGGAAGACACCAGTTTCATGGAACGAAGCTATAATAACGTTAATACACAAACCAAGAACGGATGATAAAGAAGAGAGGAAGAAGAAGAGATTGGATTTATACCCCGCCCTTCACTTGGAGTCTCAGAGCGGCTTACAAACTCCTCTCCCTTCCCCTCCCCACAACAGACACCCTGTGAGGTGGGTGGGGCTGAGAGAACTCTGACACAAACTGCTCTTTTACAGAAATGTACCAAATATTTGAAGAAGAGATTTTCATCCCATTTAAAGATCTAATACAAAACATAATGAAAGAAGGGAAGACACCAGCTTCATGGAACGAAGCTATAATAATGCTAATACACAAATACGGAACGGATGAATTATATACCCATTAAATGTTGATTACAAAATATTTGCTAATATATTGGCGGCGAGATTAAAAAAATATATTAGCACAAATTATACATCAAGACCAGGCGGGTTTCCTTCCTAAAAGACAAATCATAACATTAGAACTATTATTAATGTCTTAGAATATTACATCCGGAGATGCAGTTAGCATTAGTATTTGTTGATGCGG
>NW_015165323.1:0-1731 GCF_001447785.1 Gekko japonicus
TGGAAGTCTTTCACATTTCCCACTACTTAGACTGAACCTGGGGACTTATGCATGCAAAACAGCGGCTGGACCACCAATTGACAGTGGCAGACCTGGCTATTCAACTGGAAGCTTCAGGAAAGGATCTCAAGTCACTGGTGGTGGAAAGAAGGCAGCGGCCCGGGCTCGGGGTGAAGCATCTGCTTGTCAATGGTGCGACCTCATTTGGAATACTGTGTGCAGTTCTGGTCACCACACATTAAAAAGGATATTATAGCTTTGGAAAAAGTGCAGAAAAGGGCAACTCGAATGATAAAAGGGCTGGAACACTTTCCCTATGAGGTTGCCTATTGCTTTTCTCATGACTGCTGCACCTGTGTTTTGTCTGATGTTCTGCCTGGTTCCCATGGACTGGGCGCGCAACCGTTTCCTTAGCCCGCCAGCGGGAAAGTTATTCATTGGATCTGTATCTGTTTGAAGTTCCTTTATTATGCTTGACCTAACCGTGTATCCCCAGTTCTAACAAAGAACGTGTTTGAGTATGTCTTCAACGCTTTGAAATAAATTTTGCTTTTCTTGAAAACGTGGATTTATTCTCGATGCTTGGGGATCCAACACCCGGGCTCGGGGTGGAGCATCTTGCTTGTCATGCAGAAGGTCCTAAGTTCAGTCCCCGGTATCTCCCCTTAGATGTGAAAGACCTCCACCGGAGACCTTGGAGAGCTGCTACCTTGAAGGACCATTGGTCTGATTAGTTACAAGGCAGTGTTGTGACCTTCCGCTGCCTGAACAGACCAGAGGTCTTCAGGCTGCAAGTTGATACCTTCAGGCGTGTTGCAAAGCTCCACCTCTCTGAGGCGTGAACAGCCGTTCACCTGCCACATTTCTTGTTGAGGCTCTTTGGGAGAAAAACCATGAAGGCAGGCGCAGAAGAAACAAGGGCACCGCTGGGTGACCTCGCCTTGTCATTCTCCACAAGTGCAAAGAGAGGCGCTCAGCGGTGCCGAGGAGTCACTCAGGCGTGGAACCCTTGGATTGTTCCTCGCGATGGTACATCTCTCGGTGCAGGGCTCATGTTTCCCGTCTCCGGCTCGGTTGTTCTAAGGTCCACTTGACCTTGACCAGCGAGGTCACCGCTCTGGCTCCTCCTCTTCCTGTGATGTCACAGGCTTTGCATCTGAGAAGGTCCCACGCCAACGCCCATGGGATCGAAGGCGGGTCCTGCGTCTGGAAAGGTCGAAGACACTGCTGTGGACCATCCCGGCAGCCTGACTCAGGACCAAGGCCTCTTTGCCTGTCCAAGTCCCACGACGCGATCAAGGAAATGCAGACTTTGAATAATTGGTTCTGATTGCAGAATCCAGTGTTTCTTGGCAGAGTATTTCCGTTACCTTGATGTTCTGAGCAACTATTGTGGGGTTTTTTAAGTCAGGGAGAAATCGCTGATTGACCGTGCTTCTGGAAACACTTGGGATCCTGCGTCTAGAGGAAGTCCAGAGGGAAAACCTTCACTCCCACCAAGGTAGCGGAGGGGAACCTCCACATTCAGAGGCACGAAGCCCCTGAATCCCAGAGCCAGGAGGCAACATCAGGGGAAGGCCTCGGCCTCTCTGTGCCCTGTTATTGGCCCTCCAGAGGAACTGGCTGGCCCCTGTGTGAGACAGGATGCCGGACTAGCTGGACCACCAGTCTGATCCAGCAGGGCTCTTCTGATGTTCTAATCAGGGGAAGGCCTCGGCCTCTCTGTGCCCT
>NW_015165323.1:2185-4024 GCF_001447785.1 Gekko japonicus
AAGTGGAGGAGTGGGGAATCAAACCCGGTTCTCCCAGATTAGAGTCCGCACACTTAACCACTACACCAAACTGGCTCTGGACCCTCACTGGTCTGACCCAGCAGGGCTCTTCTGTTGTTCTTATCAGGGGAAGGCCTCGGCCTCTATGCCCTGTTGTTGGCCCTCCAGAGGGACTGGTTGAGGCCACTGCGTGAGACAGGATTCAGGAACAGATGGACAATTGGTCTGATCCAGCAGGGGCTCTTCTGATGTTCTTATGTTCTTATGTTCCCATTCCATCTCTTTCCTGCCACACAGTCTACAGAGGGGAGGGGCAGCCCAACAGAACAGTGCCACGACCCGTGGACATCTGCCGCCACAACCAAACAACGTTGCCACCCTTATCGTAAAAGGTACAGCTGCAAATCTCCCACTACGGCAGATCTCGAAGCAGGGCAGGAGCCGCAAACAGCTTTCTTCGGAAAAGAGCAGCGTCAAAAGCAACAAAGGAGATGTATGGATAACATATACGAGAGCCAACATTTCCAGGAAAGCGCCGGGGCCCTCCGTCGCGGAAGGCGTTCAATAAGCATTCGGAAACCCATTCGTCGTGCACTAAGGAGCAACAGACAAGAGACGGAGAAAACCTGGATTCAAGATCTCAGCTGCTATTTGAAAAAAAAGAGGAGTGGAGAATGAATTTGCCCATTGTCTATACCCGGGAACAGAGAGGAAGATGGTACAGACAGCCACGCTGCCGTCAGCAAATCAGATCTAAGCTGTGACAACAGGCGAGAAGCGTGGATCTCGGAAGCCCAGCGCCCAAACCAGGTCCAATCCAACCCGGTCCTGGGGGAAGCATGCACAACCTCTTCCTTCCTTCCTTTTTGACAGCTAGCAGAAGAAAACAAGCCCAGCCTCCTCCTCCTCCTCTACCTCTCTCCCCAGTCCAGTCCTATTCCCCCATTCTTAGCAAATGGATCATTCCAGTAAAACAGTGGGGCATCCCCCTCCCCCCCAAAAAACTTTCTGCCTGCTGGGAAACTCTTCTTGCTTTGATTTGCCTAACAAAGAGCCCTAGGGCACCGTGGAGGATTCTGGAAACGCAAGTGCCCAGTTCACGGAGGGTACCAGCCGGTCCCCACGACCGCCTTGTTTTGAACAGAGAACACCACCTAGTACACACACCAGAGAATCTGCCGGGAGCCTTCCTGGCTCCTTGGTGCTGCCCGGCTTGGAACAGAGAGACCCCCCCACACACACACACCACCACCTAGCACACACCAGAGAATCTACTGTGTCTGTGGGCTGAAGGGGGAGGGGGAGACCTCGGGTGTCTTTCAGGGACGCGGCACAGGTTGAAAACCCATTGTAATAAAGCACGATAGAGGCACACAAGAGATTCCTGCGTGGGGGGGGGAGGATGCTGGGGGAGGAATGGACTACACAGATCTAGGACTTCCCCTCAAGCCTCCCCCCCCCCCATTCCAGCTCCTCCGTAGAGGCCTTGACACAATGCAAGACGAAGGTGCCACAAGACAGGGACTAGCAGAAATCCAAGCCCCGTAGGTCGGAGACAACAGCCCCAAAGCAGGTGGGCTGGGGAGGCCGACCATAGCCAGGGGGGAGGATCCAGAGGCCGGGGAAGAGAGCGCCCAGACGGCCCCTCCCTGCCAGACCCCCCCTCCCTCTCCCTGGCCATCGCCTGGCTGGCTGTCTCTGCCCACAAGTGGGAAGAAATGGGGGGTCGCAGCAGATATTGCCCCTATATGCTTCACAGGAGGGTTTCTGCAGATTCTGGAGTTGGGGGGGGAGGAATGAATGGGGGGGGAATCAGTCTGCCATGAAACAGTTCCAGTG
>NW_015165323.1:4886-19035 GCF_001447785.1 Gekko japonicus
CGCCCCTGCCCGCCCGCCCGCCCGCCCGCCGGGTCCTACAGAGCGCCGCGTTCCTTCCCGTCCCCCTTCGCCTCGGCAGCTTTTCTAGGTCAAGGCGCTGCCCTTGGGAGCCGGCGGTGGGCGGGCCGGAGGGGCCAGGCCGGACGGTGACCTTCGGGGTCCGTCCGGGGTCCATCTGGCGGCTTGGTCGAGGCGGAGGCCTTACCCGTCTCTGCCTTCTCCGGCTGGTTCCGCGTTGCCCCCCCCCCCTTGTTTCACCAGACCCACGTTGGGCAGAAATTGCCCTTCCCGTGGCATGCCGCTTTCGCTTCCTTTGGTCGCCAGGGTTTACGGTAGCCTCCACGCTCAGTGCCGCTTTCGCTTCCTTTGGTCGCCAGGGTTTATGGCGGCTTCTGCGCTGCGCGCCGCTTTCGCTTCCTTTGCTCGCCAGGGTTTATGGCAGCCTCCACACTCCGTGCCGCTTTCGCTTCCTTTGCTCGCCAGGGTTTATGGCAGCCTCCACACTCCGTGCCGCTTTCGCTTCCTTTGCTCGCCAGGGTTTATGGCAGCCTCCACGCTCTGCGCCGCTTTCGCTTCCTTTGCTCGCCAGGGTTTATGGCAGCCTCCACACTCAGTGCCGCTTTTGCTTCCTTCGGTGGCCGGGGTTTATGGGAGCCTCCGCGCTCCGTGCTGCTTTCGCTTCCACGCTCTGCGCTGCTTTCGCTTCCTTTGTTCACCAGGGTTTATGGCAGCCTCCACGCTCCCTGCCGCTTTCGCTTCCTTCGGTCGCCGGGGTTTATGGCAGCCTCCGCGCTCCGTGCCACTTTTGCTTTCTTCGGTCGCCGGGGTTTATGGCAGCCTCCACACTCCGCGTCACTTTCGCTTCCTTTGCTCACCAGGGTTTATGGTAGCCTCCGTGCTCTGCGCCGCTTTCGCTTCCTTTGGTCCCCGGGGTTTATGGTAGCCTCCGTGCTCCGCACCGCTTTCGCTTCTGCATAGATTTATGGCCGTTCAGGGGTGACTTTGCAATCAGTACAGCTTTGCCCCAAGGTATTTGAATGTGTTTTTGAGCTGCACTTTCCCCTCCCAGTTGAGAAAATGTGGAGCGAATGCTAGAAGCAGAATCGCCCTTCGTCTCGGCACAGAATGGGAAAGGGAGATTTTGGGTAATAGGGGATGCAGGGTCTGATCTGCTCAGAGCTTTGCAGCCGAATGAGGCGTGCAGGAAATTAATTGATTATCCCGTGATGGTGTGTCTACAACATCCAGGAGATCTGAAGATTGTCTGGCAGTTAGAAGTTCTCGCTCTTCTAGCATTATGCGCTACTAGATGGTGAGCTAGACTCGTTTTTTGGGGGGGCTGAGAGAGCGCTGAGAGAGCTGTGACTGACCCAAGGTCACCCAGCTGGCCTCATGTTGAGGGGTGGGGGGAACTGAACCCAGCTCTCCAGATCAGAGTCCACTGCTCTTAATCACGAAACCAAACTGGCTCTCTTGGCATGCAGGAAATGAAAAGGAAAGGCAGAAGGCCTGGTGAAATATTGTCATTTGGTGAAGACCAACAAGAGACCTATAGTGGGAGAGGTCCGGCAGGCATCTCTCTCTCTCTCTTTCTGACTACTTATCATTTGGTAGAGCGTTGCCAGCCTCCAGGTGGTGCCTGGAGGTTTGCCGGGATTACAACTGAACTCCAGACTGCAGATATCAGCCTCCCTGGAGAAAGCGGCTGCTTTGGAGGGTGGACTCTGTGGCATTGTACCCCACTGAGGCCCCGCCCAAGTCTCCACCCTCAACTCTGCAGGAATTCCCCAAACCAGAGTACAAAACGGTTCAGACCTCTTTAAAAACGCACAGTAAAACAAAAGAATCCAACCAATTTCCAAATGCTGGGTAGAACGAAAATGGCTGCTTTGGAGGGTGGGCACTCTGGCATTTGTACCCCGCTGAGGTCACTTCCTAGGATCCACCTCCAAATCTCCTGGAACTCCCCAAGGCAGAGTACAAGAAGAAGAAGAAGAGATTGGATTTATACCCCATGGCCCTTCACTACCCAAAGGAGTCTCAGAGCGGCTTCCAAACTCCTTTCCCTTCCCCTCCCCACAACAGACACCCTGTGAGGTGGGTGGGGCTGAGAGAGCTCTGACAGAGACTGCTCTTTTTCAAGAACAGCTCTGACAGAACTATGGCTTGCCCAAGGTCATCCAGCAGGTCCAAGTGGAGGAGGAGTGGGGAATCAAACCTGGTTCTCCCAGATCAGAAAAAGAAGAAGAGATTGGATTTATACCCCGCCCTTCACTACCCAAGGGAGTCTCAGAGCGGCTTACAAACTCCTTTCCCTTCCCCTCCCCACAACAGACACCCTGTGAGGTAGGCGGGGCTGAGAGAGCTCTGACAGAAACCGCTCTCTTTCAGGGACAGCTCTTATCAGAACTACGGCTTGCCCAAGGTCATCCAGCAGGTGCAAGCAGAGGAGTGGGGAATGAAACCCAGTTCTCCCAGATTAGAGTCCGCGCATTTAACCAGGACACCAAACTGGCTGAACCACCACTAAATCGTTCAAACCTATTTGAACGCTAACGCTGAAACAAAAGAATCCAACCCATTCCCAAATGCCAGGTGGAATGAAAACGGTTTCTTTGGAGGAGGGACCCTATGGCATTATACCCCAGCATGCTCCACCCACAAATCGCCAGGGATTTCCTAAGCCGGAGTTGGCAACCTTTCATTTACTTCTATTTTATTTTATTAGATTTATGAACCGCCCAACCCCCGCTAGCAGGCTCTGGGCGATTTACAACCTTAAAAGCCGTTAAAATACAATCAGCACAAGATTATCACAATACGCCAATAAGTTAACCAGTCCAGATGGCGATATGACCCCCTTTTTGCCGGCTACAGTGCTGTCTGTGCAGCAGGGCAGGGAAGGGGACGGGTGGTGGTGGTGGTGGTGGTCATTGGAAGAGAACGAGGGTGCCAGTCTTAACCAAGGTTCCCTCTAAGTTGTGGAATCTTGTGAGCAAAAAGTCTACCTTGTGAGCGAATGGCATTAAAGTTGTGAGCAAGCGATTTGGCTCCTGCATAAATTAATTTGCTCTGGAGCCCCACCCTTCCCGAGCAAGACGGAAATGGGTGAGCCGGAGGCTAAAAAAACTGTGAGCTAGCTCACACTCACTCAGCTTAGAGGGAACACTGCTCCTCCCCAATGCTCCCTCTAAGCTGTGGAGTCTTGTGAGCAAAAGGTCTACTTTGTGAGCGACCGGCATTAAAGTTGTGAGCGAGCGATTTGGCTATACTGCATACATTAGTTTGCTCTGGAGCCCTCCTTCCTGAGCGAAGACAAAAATGTGCGAGCTGGAGGCTAAAAAACTGGGCTAGCTCACGCTAACTCAGCTTAGAGGGAACGCTGGTCCTAACTGTTGCTGCCCTTGACATCTCTGCTTTACAGGCCCTGTGGATTTGCATCAGATCCCGCAAGGCCCCGATGTTCTTTGGCAGAGAGTTCTACCAGGTTGGGACCAGGACCGAAAAGGCGAGGACAGCTGGACCTCCCTGTACGTTTTTATCTAGACTTTCCTCCAAAGAGCTCTGCGGCGGCATAGGTGCTCTTTCAAAGAGCACCGCTTTTCATTGACCTTGGAGTTTTCAAGCCTATTTGTAAATCGTAAAGGGGCAGGGAGGGGAAAGCCGCTGCCGGGATGAGGAATAAGCCTCGCTAGTCCTCTAGGCTGAAAAGGCTGGAAGCGCCCAAGTTGCATGTTCTTTGTGCGATCCTCTGCCTGCAGTCCAAAACGGTACGGTCCTTTCTGCCACCTCATCACCACCCTGCAGAGGCGTAGCCAGAAAATTGTGGGTGGGGGGGCATGGGGAAATCAGGGGGTGGGGGGCAGAGGAAGGGGGAGAGAGGTGATCCCATCAGCAGGGAGGCAAGTGCCTACTCGCCGCGTATTAATTGCCGGCTCTTCTCCTCCTCCTGTAGCAGCCAAAGCAAATGAGTGTGGCTGGCAGGCGAGGGCAGGGGCAGAGGGATTTGTGGGGCAGGGGCTACAAGTGAGGGGGCACTGCCCTTAAATACCCCACTGTGGCTACGGGCCTGCCGCCCTGTAGGTACGAACCAGGTCTAAGGAAGCCATGGTGTATGGATATTTTGGGGGAAGCCAGTTTAGGTAGAGCATCAGAGAGTGCCTACTCGCTGCGTATTAATTGCACCGGCCGGCTCTCCTCCTCCTCCTGTAGCAGCCAAAGCAAATGAGTGTGGCTGGCAGGTGAGGGCAGGGGCAGAGGGATTTGTGGGGCATGGGCTACAAGTGAGGGGGCACCGCCCTTAAATGCCCCACTGTGGCTACGGGGCTGCCGCCCTGTAGGTGCGAACCAGGTCTAAGGAAGCCATGGGGTATGGATATTTTGGGGGAAGCTGGTTTGGTCTCGTGGTGAAGTGCGCGAAGTCTAATCTGGGAGAACAGGGTTTGACTCCCCACTCCTCCACTTACAGCTGCTGGATGACCTTGGGCAAGCCACAGTTCTGTCAGAGCTGTTCCCTCAAGGACAGTTCTCTCAGAGCTCTCTCAGCTCCACCTACCTCCCAGGTGTCTGTTGTGGGGAGGGGAAGGGAATGCCCCACCCTGCTTTTTTGGCACTTATGGGCGTACAGTCAATTTGGCTCCAAAAAGCAGATTCAGACTCTTCCATTATTCCTCTTGGTATGTACGTGGACCACCACCAGGGGTCCGCGGCTAGAGTCGGAACTTAGCTCCTCTAAACAATAGGAAGCCAGGATCCTAGTTCCTCCAGCATCCACCAATAGCAACTTTGGCGGGAAATTCAAACCCTCCAACGGGACTGTGGGTGTGCTGGGTGGGTGTGTATATAGTTGGCCTTGCAGGGCCGTTTTTCAGTTCCAGTGTGAAGTGCAATAAACGTGTGCAAATGCATGTCGTCATTCCGAGTCCTCCATGCGGTGAACCCAGTACTTTTCACCTCTCCCTACCATTGTTCCCTCTAAGCTGAGTTGGTGTGAGCTAGCTCACAGTTTTTTAGCCTCCGGCTCACACGTTTTTGTTTTAGCTCAGGAAGGAGGGCTCCAGAGCAAACTAATTTATGCCACAGCCAAATCGCTCACTCACAACTTTAATGCCAGTAGCTCACAAAGGAGAATTTTTGCCCACAAGACTCCACAGCTTAGAGGGAACACTGCGTCCCTACCCAATGTCCTACAGAGTGCTAAAGCCAAGGGCCTCCATGTTTGCCCACCCCAGCAGAGTCACCAAGAGCCAACCGCAGACCTCACAAAAAGATCCCAAAAGGGGCCTGCATGACTCCATATAGATCAGCCCAAACGGGCAGCGAAAAGGTTGTACAGCGGGCCAATCCAGAAGTACGGTTCTAGCAGCAAGCAGGCTGGTTTTAAATTCTTTGCTCGCTTGTTTGCTTATATGCAGTCGACCTTGATCGCCTTTCCACAAAAACGTTCACAAGGCAGTTTATTCTCAACCCCCCCCCCAAAAAAAGCACCTTCAACCATAAATCCAAGGAGAACGGTACAAACAGTTCAAACGTGATTTAAAAACTAGCAGTAAAACGAAAGAATCCAACCAACTCCCACATGCCAGCTGGAATGTAAACGTCTCACTCCACCTCTGGAGAAAGAGACTCTTGGGATCTCACTTGCTTTTCGGAAATAAATTTCAACTCCTCGTTATCGGCGGCTGACAATCGGAGGTATATTGCTCCTGCCTATGGAGGCTCCTTTTTTTAAAAAAAGCAAATACGGCTGTTGAGGCCCATATTCAAGAACCTGCAAGTTGGTTCTCGATTGTGCAACGTTCTCCCTTGAAAATCCCAGGATGCTTTTTTTAAAAAAAGAGCTCGCTCGCTCTCCAAATTCAGGAATTCAAAGTGGTCATAAACGCCACGTAGACCCACTTAAAATCCATTGGCACTTCCTATCGATTGCACAGAAAGGTGGGTTAAAATCTTGATACAGATTTGAAGGCGATTAAAAGACTCCGGCAAATGTCTTGCTCGTCTTCTGCCGCTAATACGCTGGCTTGAACGGGTAAGGATACTCGAGATGTGGTCCATCCTCTCCCCCAATCTCTCCCCCGCCTTGTGTTTTTCTTTTAGCTGCCTTTCAAGAGCTTTCCTGGAAAGCAGCCAAAAGGTACTTCAAAAAAGCGACAAGGAGCTCTTAAAGCCTGAATCTGCTTTTTGGAGCCAGGCTGAAGGTACACCCCTAAAGGCCAAAAAAGGAGGGCGGGGTGATCATCCTCTCGGCTTCCCCTAATGTATTCATCGCCCCCCCTGTGGTTTCCTTAGACCTGGTTCGCAAGGCGGCAGAAAGGACCGTACCATTTTGGACTGCAGGCAGAGGGTCGCATTTCAAAACGCACCTTTATGTAGAACGCTCCTTGCAATTAGAAATCTAGCACAGCAAGGAAAGGGGAGGGGTAGACATTTTCTCCTTGCTGTGCTTTGTCTTGTGCCGGTAGGGAATTTGCTACACCGCTGGGATCCCCACCCCTCTCGGACTCTGAAGTGGTTCGGTCCATTCTAACATCTCCTCCTCCTGCACGTATGAACCAGGCTTCTGGGGCTCTGTGTTCCACCTGCTTCCCAGGGTCAGCCTCCTTTATTTGGGTACCCATCCCTTCTTAAACGTTATCTTGATGTTTCTTTGGAGAAGATACACATTTAAAGGCATTTTAAAGGTAAAGGTAAAGGTTCCCTTGCTCAAAAGCCAGTCGAATCCGACTCTAGGGTTGCGGTGCTCATCTCCGTTTCAAAGCCGAAGAGCCAGCGCTGTCCGAAGACGTTTCCGTGGTCATGTGGCCGGCAGGACTCAACACCAAGGCGCACGGAATGCTGTTCCCTTCCCACCGAAGTGGTACCTATTTATCTACTTGCAATTTCTTGCTTTCGAACTGCTAGGTTGGCAGGAGATGGAACTAGAGACGGGAGCTCACTCCGTCATGCGGCACACTTGGGTCTTGAACTGCTGAACTACTGACCTTCCACAGCCTGCAGTTCAGCGTCTTCACCACTTGAGCCACTGCTCAAGGCTTTTTAAAGGTAAAGGCAAAGGTTCCCTTGCTCGAAAGCCAGTCGAATCCGACTCTAGGGTTGCGGTGCTCATCTCCGTTTCAAAGCCGAAGAGCGAGCGCTGTCCGAAGACGTTTCCGTGGTCATGTGGCCGGCATGACTAAACACCAAGGCGCACGGAACGCTGTTCCCTTCCCACCGAAGTGGTCCCTATTTATCTACTTGCAATTTCTTGCTTTCGAACTGCTAGGTTGGCTTTTTACTGATGTGCTAATCTATGGCCCCGGTCACACGGGCCAGAGAACACGGGGGGGGGGGGGGCGGGGCTCTCTGCACCGGCGCGGCGGCACGCCACAGGTTGGCCACGGGTGCGCTACGCTTGCCAGATGTTGCGGTGTGATCGCACCCTGAAAATCCGCCCAGCATTCGTGGCTCTCCAGTGGCAAATTCACGTGTGAACAGGGTCTATGTGTTGTTTCCAAGTTTTAACCTTCTCTCCCCGGTTTCTGGAGACAGGGCTTTTTCAGTGGTGGCTCCTTGCCTTTGAAATGCCATCCCCCCTTGACTCTTGCCTGGCACCTACCTTACTTCCTTTTAGGCACCAGGCAAAAAAATTCTTTTTTACCCCAGGCCTTGAACAATAGGGTTTTTATCTTTTAAATATTTATTAGCCTGCTTCTGCCCCAACGCAACAACCATTTTATCTACATTGTTTTAGGCTGCTCTGCGTGTATTTTATGCTATTGTAACATCCTGGCTGGTTTGAATGGTAATGGCCTGTATTTACTGACCTGAGCCATACACCATGCACTGAACATGAGTCAGCAGTGCGATGTGGTAGCTAAAACAGCAAATGGCATTTTGGGCTGTATCAACAGAAGTGTAGTGTCTAGGTCACATGAAGTGATGTGCTCTGGTTAGACCTCACCTAGAGTATCGTGTTCAGTTTTGGGCACCACAGTGTAAGAAGAATATCGACAAGCTGGACCATGCCCAGAGGAAGGCAACAAAGATGGTGAGAGAGACCCAGTCCTTTGAGTAAGGATTGAAGGAGCTGGGTATGTTTAGCCTGGAGAGGAGATGACTGAGAGGTGATATGATAACCCTCTTCAAGTACTTGAAGGGCTGTCACATAGAGGATGGTATGGAGTTGTTTTCTGTTGCTCCCAGATGGTTGGACCAGAACCAACCAAAATGAAATCCGAAGAGTTTTCGGCTAAACATTAGGAAGAACTTCCTGAGGGTTAGAGGGGTTCCTCAGTGGAACAGGCTTCCTCGGGAGGTGGTGGGCTCTCCTTCTCGGGAGGTTTTCAAGCAGAGGCTAGGTGGCCATCCGACAGCAATGCAGATTCTGTGAACTTAGGCAGATCATGAGAAGGGAGGGCAGGGAGGGTTGCCTCAGTGCTTAGTTCCCATGGCCCATTCTTACACCCCCAGGGAAATGCCGATCGCCACTTTGGGGTCAGGAAGCAATTTTTCTCCAGGCCAGTTTGGCCAGGGATCCTGGAGGGTTTTTTGCCGCCTTCTGGTCAGTGGCCATTTTGTGGTTGTTTCCACCACCCTGTGTCAGAATTCCAAAGAGGCCCACAGGCTCAGAAAGGTTCGGGGAGCCTTGACCAAGCAACTTGCTAAACAAAGAAAGAAATGTCAGAATTGGCGGCAGATCGTGACTGTAGAATGCACGAGCACCAAAGTGCAGCACACTAGTTGCGTCTCACCCTGGGTTTGCTGAATGGGTTTGAGTTTAATATTATGGTATTAAAATGGTGATTAAAACTACAGCCTGATCTACTGAGAGAAGAGTAAAACCCCTGGCCAATTTGGCGTAGTGGTTAAGAGCGGCGGACTTTGATCTGGAGAACCGGGTTTCATTCCCCACTCCTCCACATGCAGCTGCTGATGAGACCTTGGGTCAGTCACAAGTTCTCTCAGAGCTGTTCTCTCAAAAGCAGTCCTCAAGAGAGTTCTCTCAGCCCCAACTACCTCCACAGGGTGTCTATTTTGGGGAGGAGAAGGGAAAGGAGGTTGAAAGCCGCTCTGAGACTCCTTCAGGTAGTGAAGGGCAGGTTATAAATCCAATCTCTTCTTCTTCTACAGCCAGATCTACTGAGAGAATTGTAAACCCCTGGCCAATTTGGTGTAGTGGTTAATAGCAGTGGACTCTGATCTGGAAAACTGGGTTTTATTCCCCACTCCTCCACATGCAGTCAGCTGGGTGACCTTGGGTCAGTCACAGTTTGCCTCAGAGCTGTTCTCTCAAGAGCAGCTCTCTCAGTCCCACCTGCCTCACAGGGTGTTTGTTGTGGGGAGAGGATGGGAAGGAGATTGTAAGCTGCTCTGAGACTCCGAGTGAAGGGCAGGGTATAAATCCATTCTTATTCTTATTCTTTCCCTTCCCCTTCCCCTCCTCCTCTGTCCTATCATACTAGGGTTCAAAAACTCATGCAGGAAAGGTGATTCCCAGACAGACTAAAACAGCAGTATGGGGAAGAGGCTTTTTATAACCTATATTAGTGTGTGTGTGTCCGTGTGTGCTTTGTGGCGTATTAGAGGCACACAAAAGCATCCCTGCTTTGGTTTCCAAAGTGCTGGAGGGTACTGCACCAGTCTCAAAGTCAATGGCTTAAACCTTTAAGCCTCTTTTCTGTTATTTACATGGGCCCTGATGAGGCTACAATTCGGGCATGACAAGAGCTCACAGGAAACAATGCACAGGTTAGTTACCATCGCTGTCTATGAAGTTTAAATTGCTACATTAATCTTCTAAAGTTGCTACCAAGCCCTTTCTTTCGTGGAATATTCTGCAAATGTTCCCTGGATTCTTGAATATTCACTACTTGCTGCCATTGGATCATTGTCAATGACCGGGCATGCAATGGTGCTTCCTATTTGATAGCCGACATGCAGTTGTGTTTGGAATCTGATTGCATTTAATTGGTAACAGGCAGAGGTCTTTGATGCCTGATTGCCGCTGAGGGACGGCATGGAGTGGCATTTTTGATAGTATTTGCCAGTTCATAACTTACATCTACGGCGCCTGCCAAAATCAAACATTCAAAAGCCACCAAGTCGATCTCCGATATTTTAAAATAAAATTTTACTTTCAGAATATAAACTCAAATTGTGCATTCAAAAGTTGAATGAAAACAGGGGTCATTTCCTGCAGGGGCGCACAGGAGCGGAGCTCTGGCAGTAAAGAGCCCAGGGGCGGGCTCATGCAACAAGCCCCACCCCCTGCTCCCAGCGGCCTTCAGTCAGAGCAAGAAGCAGCCAGGTAAGCTGCAGCCCCTCGGCTCAAAACAGTCCAGTGGCACCTTTAAGACCAAGGTTTATTCAGGTACAAGCTCTCCCTCCTCTGCGAGGACAGATCTGCACGTTTCTCCCCCCCCCCCAATAGCTAGCAATCTAAAACAGTCCAGTGGAGACTGAGCAGTGGGTGTTGCTTTCTGACACACTTCGGGTGATGTCAAGGGGTGTGGCATATGCAAATGAGTTATGCAAATGAGCTCCTGCACCTCCTTTTCTACGAAATGACCCCTGAATGAACATAAGAACGATAAAAGGGCCCTGTTGGATCAGATCAGTGAGGGTCCATCTAGTCCAGCATCCTGTCTCACACAGTGGCCTCAACCAGTTCCGCTAGAAGTCCAAGAACAGAGCAGAGAGGCCGAGGCCTTCATTAGAACATCAGAAGATCCCTGTTGGATCAGACCAGGGAGGGTCCATCTAGTCCAGCCTCCTGTCTCACACAGGGGCCAACCAGTTCCTCTGGAGGGCCAGCAACAGGGCAGAGAGGCCGAGGCCTTCCCCTCAGAAGAGCCCTGCTGGATCAGACCAGGGAGGGTCCATCTAGTCCAGCCTCCTGTCTCACACAGGGGCCAACCAGTTCCTCTGGAGGGCCAGCAACAGGGCAGAGAGACCCTGAGAAGAACCTCAGAAGAGCCCTGCTGGATCAGACCAGGGAGGGTCCATCTAGTCCAGCCTCCTGTCTCACACATTGGCCAGCCAGTTCCTCTGGAGGGTCAACAACAGGGCAGAGAGGCCCAAGATCTTCCTGGATGTCGCTTCTGGGATTCAGAGGTTTTGAATGTTGAGAACCCCCTCAGTCACCATGGCTAGTAGCCACTGATAGATGTCTCCTCCATGGATCTCTCTAATCCCCTTTTAAAGCTGTCTGTTCCTCTGGCCATCATTACCTCCTCTGGCAGCAAATTCCACATTTTAGTCCCATTTTAATATATATATATATATTCATTTCACTTCCAATGTACTGTGAATCCCGGGGCAACTCAAGGGTCGTTTGGGTGGGGGGAAGGCAGCAGGAACAGGAGGAGTCGATTATGTGCCTTTCATGTCTGAACATGTCGTAATCCGCCAGCCATGCGGTCTCCATATGCTGTGGAACTACAAAGGAAAAGTCAGATGGGAACACCAGGGCCGAAAGCCGAAAGCCGGGGCCTCTCTCTGCCAGTCCCGCTGCGTGCAACACATCAGCATCCTTGGAAATATCTGGTGAGTCACCTCTCATCCCCCCCCCCAAATTTCCAAAGGGGGCCTATTTCTGCAGTGCTCCCAATTTAATAAGAATCAGGGGTCATTTCGTAGAAAAAGAGGTGCAGGAGCTCATTAGCATAACTCATTAGCAATACTCGTTTGCATAGGCCACACCCCCTGACATCACCGGAAGTGTGTCAGAAGGCAACGCCCACCGCTCAGGCTCCACTGGACTGTTTTGGATTGCTAGCTATTGGGGGGGGGAGATGTGCAGATCTGTCCTCGCAGAGGAGGGAAAGCTTGTGCCTGAATAAAACTTGACTGTTTTGGACCGGGGGGGGGGTGAGCTCTGCAACTTACCTGCCTGCTTCTTGCTCTGACTGGGGACTGCTGGGAGCAGGGGGTGGGGCTTGTTGCATGTGCCCGCCCCCTGGGCTCTTTACCGCCGGAGCTCCGCTCCTGTGTGCTCCTGCAGAAGATGACCCCTGATAATAATACTTTAAGTCAGATTTCATTTCATAATGATTGCAGGAAGCCCAAGAGTAGCTTTCCCTTTCTCCCCCAGCATAGTCCTCAACTGCAAGGTCTGTAAACACGCACACATGTTATCAGGCATCTCAGCCTTTCCCTCCCAAGTGGAGACATAGGCAAAGGCCTCTTTAACCCCTTCTCCTGCAGTCTGCGACAAAGGCCTCTTGAACGCCTTTTCCTGCAGTGTTTATGGTGAGAGCCTTTGCCAGAGCACTTCATTGAGGCATCTCGGATGTGCTTTCCACCACACGAGCTGAGGGAAATGGGAGTGGGCAAAGAGCTCTGCTGTTGTCCCCCTGGAGGAGAAAGGGTGAAAGAGCCCTTTGCCTGGCCCCGTGTAGCAGTGAGTCAACAGAGCCAATGTCCCCTGGTCCTCCGCTCTTGCTCAGTTGAACAGACAGCCTTGTTAAAATTCAGTCGCCAACCGGGGTGATATATCGTCTCGATAACATGATAGCTCTGCAAAAGTAATCTGGTACGATTGCTCCCACGCTGCAGATTGGGAAGCAGAACGAAGGCTTCCCTCAGTCCACAATGAAGCAAGGCTTGAACTCTTGATTTTAAAGTGACAGACTGCCACAGGGCCACCCGGCTCAGCCCCACCCGCTGTGAGAAGCAGTGGCTGAGGCAGAGAAGGGCCCTCTTCCCTGGGAACCTTTAGGCCAGGCGTCCGCACCCTTTCTGAGCCTGGGGGCACATCTGGAAATCTGACACAGCATGGTGATTGCAGGAAGAAGAAGAAGAAGAAGAGGAGGAGGAGGAGGAGGAGGTTGGATTTATACCCTGCCTTTCACTTGGAGTCTCAAAGCGGTTTACAATCTCCTTTCCCTTCCCCTCCCCGCAACAGACACCCTGTGAGGCAGGTGGGGCTGAGAGAGCTCTGAGAGAACTGTGACTGAAAACAAGAAAAAGAAGAAGAAGAGGAGGAGGAGGAGGAGGAGGTTGGATTTATACCCTGCCTTTCACTTGGAGTCTCAAAGCGGTTTACAATCTCCTTTCCCTTCCCCTCCCCGCAACAGACACCCTGTGAGGCAGGTGGGGCTGAGAGAGCTGTGAGAGAAACTGCTCTTTCCAGGAACAGCTCTGACAGACTATGGTGTTTTTCCCGGATGAATGGAACAGAGTCGACCTGGGTTCCTCCCAGTCTCTGGATCTGGCTTTGAGTCTGGAGGATAGAATCATAGAATCATAGAGTTGGAAGAGACTTCTGGGGTCATCCAGTCCAACCCCCTGCACAATGCAGGGAATTCACCAATACCCCCCCCCCACGCTCCATGCCCAGAAGATGGCCAAAAAACCTCTGGGATCCCCAGCCAAATTAGCCTGGAGAAAAATTGCTGCCTGGAGGAAATTGCTTCTATATCTACAGAGGCATCTCGCCATCTGACGCCAAAGCTGATTCTGTGAACTTAGGGCAGGGAGGGTTGCAGCCTCTGTGCTTAGTTCCCGTGGCCCTTTCTTGCACACCCAGGGAAATACTGATCACCACTTTGGGGTCAGGAGGTAGCAACTTTTCTCCAGGCCATTTCGGCCAGGGATCCTAGAGCAGTCTCCCTCTCTTCTGGCCACAGAGTAGAGGACACTGGGTGTGTGTGTGGGGGGGGTATTTGTGAATTCCCTGCATTGTGCAGGGGGTTGGACTCGATGACCCCAGAGGTCCCTTCCAACTCTATGATTCTATGGCCTGGTATCAGGAGCAGACTGGGAAGTTAAAAGAGCCCGAGAATGGGTGGGGCAGGTGAGAACCCCCCCCCCCCCCCGTGACACTGACAGCGCAGTGGATTTGGCTCAGCCTGCTGCCTACGAACCTTGGCGACAGCAGCCCTCCAGGAATTTTTCCTGTTAAATTCAAGGGTCGCTCCACCCCAGCATGGCAATCTTCGCTCCTGTGTCAAAATATTGATGCAGACGAATATTCGGCGTAGAAGATTCTGACCAGACAAATATTCGGCGTAGAAGATTCTGACCAGACGAATATTCGGTGTAGAACATTCTGACCAGGCCGCGATGCGCCGAACTTAATAGAAGATTCTGCCACTGTTGGCCCTGCTAAGCTTTGATCAGATACAGCGGGCCGGGGGGGGGGGGGGGGGTTGGGGGGGAGTTTTTG
>NW_015165323.1:19802-38893 GCF_001447785.1 Gekko japonicus
CTTTTTTAACCCACCCCTCCCCCCCCCCCAGTTAAAGTAGTTTTATGGGCCTTGATTAGCTTTTTATTTTATTAATATTTTATTTCTTTAAATATTTATGCCCTGCCCGTCCCGTCATCGAATGCTGATTCAACACTGCCATTGTTCAACCAGGGGAAATGGCTGCTTCTGTTTGTTTTTTAATGGATTGTATTATTGATCATTGATCTTTAGATGGCCTTATATGAAGATCCACAGCTCCAATAGTTACATGGGCCAGATTGACTCTGGATTGTAGCTCCACCAGGCCCCGCCCCATCCCATAACATCACCAGGCCCCAACCTTATGCCCCACCCTTATAGAACCTTTTGGTTGGGATTGCAACTTCCTAGAGGAAGAAGAGATTGGATTTATACCCCACCCTTCACTACCCGAAGGAGTCTCAGAGCGGCTCACAATCTCCTTTCCCTTCCCCTCCCCACAACAGGCGCCCTGTGAGGTAGGTAGGGCTGAGAGAGCTCTGAGAGAACTATCCTTGAGAGAACAGCTCTGAGAGAACTTGTGAATGACCCAAAGTCACACCAGCAGCTGCATGTGAAGGAGTGGGGAATCAAACCCAGTTCTCCCAGATTAGAGTCCCCGCAGTCCTAAACACGACACCAAACTGGCTCTACCTAGAACTGCTTGCTGGTGGGGTGGAAAGCGTTGATCCATGGAGAGCCCATAGGGTTTTCAAGGCAAGAGACTAACAGGGCCATTGCCTGTCTCTGGGTTGTGACCCTGGATTTCCTTGGTGGTCTCCCATCCAAATATAAACCAGGGCCGACGCTGCTTAGCTTCCGATATCTGACAAAATCTGGCTAGCGTGAGCCATCCAGGGGGAAGAAAAATATCTGGAGGAAAACATTCCCTCACTAGATGCACGCGCTGTGGGTAACTTTTGCAGTGCACTCCTTTGCGTGTTTACTCCAAAGGAAGAGCAATTTCCTCAGTGGGTAAGTGGACTTCACCCACCGGGGGCTTCTCCATCCCGCAAAACCTGAGCAAGAGCCGGGAAACACCATTGAGCCAAGGTGTTGCAGTTGCCATAACAACCACAGTGCCAGGACCAGACGTCTTGGGAGAGAAGGGCTCCTCCGGCAATACATCCTAGAGCTCCTTCCGAGAGGCCCTGCTGACCCCAGTGTCTCTTCTTCTCCTGGGAGGGACTAGCTTCCATCTGGTCCGGGATGGGGACAGATTTTTGGTCGCCATGGACCCGGGCAGCGTGTCTCGTGTGGCCCGCAGGCAATTTATCATGCATCCAACCCATGAGTAAGCTGGTCTCTTTCTTTGGGACATGGTGGGGTTTTGACAGTGAACTGGTGATATCTTTTTAATTTTATTTTATTTATTTTTTCAGCCCCTTCTCCATGACCCTTTTGTGTCAAGGATAGTAAAGATAAAGGTTTCCCTTGCTCGAAAGCTAGTCGAATCCGACTCTAGGGGGTGGTGCTCATCTCCGTTTCCAAGCCGAAGAGTCAGCGCTGTCCGAAGACTTTTCCGTGGTCATGTGGCCGGCATGATTAAACGCTGAGGCACACAGAATGCTGTTACCTTCCCACTGAAGCGGTACATATTTATCTACTTGTAATGTCTTGCTTTCGAACTGCTAGGCTCACAGGAGCTGGGGCCAGACCAACGATCCCTCTAAGCTGTCTTGTGAGCAAAAATTCTACGTTGTGAGCTACTGGCATTAAAGCCGCGAGCAAGCGATTTGGCTACTGCATGAATTAGTTTGTTTATTTATTTATTAGATTTATATCCCGCCCTCCCTAAACGGGCTCAGGGCGGCTAACAAAAGAGGCATATGCCATAATTGAACAATCCCTCCCACCAAAGTGCCGGTGCTCTTGATATTAGTTCTTATCGGTCCAAGATGGGGTTCCGTTGACCGGCCTAACCCGTCAGCATAAGTTCAGGAATCTATTGCTATCGTCCCTTCATGACCAGTTCTTCAGGTCGTCTGGTCGTCTTCCCAGGGCCAGCTCTCATCCAGATCAAATCCACCGTCGGAGATGGCAGCTCGGTGGTGGTCCAGTGGCGGCGGCGGCTCCTATTCGAAAGCCTGGCGGAAGAGCTCCGTCTTGCAGGCCCTGCGGAACTGCGCAAGGTCCCGCAGGGCCCGGATCTCCCCTGGGAGCTCATTCCACCAGACAGGAGCCGCCGCCGAGAAAGCCCTGGCCCTGGTGGCGGCCAACTTGATGTCCTTGGGGCCTGCAACAACCAAAAGGTGTTGCGCCCCTGACTGTAGTGCTCTAGTTCGCTCTGGAGCCCTCCTTCCTGAGCCAAGACAAAAATGTGTGAGCTAGAGGCTAAAAAACTGTGAGCTAGCTCACACTGACTCAGCTTAGAGGGAACACTGGAGCTCACTCTGTCATGCGGCACTCGGGTGCCGAACTGCTGAACTACAGACTTTCTGGTCTGCAGCTCAGCGTCTCAACCTCTGAGCCACAGCAGCCATGGTCAAGGATACAGGATGTAAAATGGATATTATTTTTTTTAAGAGATGATGTAGTGCTACACACCCTGTTTACATCAAGGCAGGTGCAGGCTTGTAATAAGCAGAGGAAATTGGTCTCCCGGCACTCGGCGACTTCCATGGCCTCTCCTCTTTGTATGCTGGGCTAAGTCTACCTGTATGCAGATATCTGCATGCAAGTTTGGGACCCTAAAGGAGTCTTGGCGCAGGGAACGACTGGCGAAGCCCCCCGCCCGACCCAAATCTAAGATACTATCCGGGGCTTGATCAAACAGGTTTCCCTGCTCCTTCATCTTCTCCTCTTCTGCCTGAAGCATTACAGTCCCAGAAATACCAGACCCAAATCTAAGATACTATCCGGAGCTTGATCAAACAGGTTTCCCTGCTTCTTCATCTTCTCCTCTTCTGCCTGAAGCATTAGGAAGCTCGCCAGTCAATCTTCAGCCAGTCTTTCTCTCTCCACCTGGCCTACCTCACAGAGTTGTAGTGAGGATCATACACTGGCAGTGAGAACCATGCAACTTACCTCGAGCTCCTTGGGAGAAGGGGGGGGGGACAAAAATGGGACAGGCCTCAAATTAAAGGGAATGATATTCCCCCTGGCCTTAACCCCAGCCTCACAGTGCCCTCGCCCAACCGCAAAGCTAAAAACCAGAACAATAACCCCTACCCGCTGGCTTCAGTGCCTCTAGGGAGAGATTCTCTCTTGTGTTGGTGATGGGATCTGCAGGGGAAAGGCAGCTCGCAAGTGGAAGCTGATGGAGGAATGGGGGCCCGGAAGCTCGTTTTGGATCGAAAGGTTCCCATCCCTTCCCTAGCAAAGAATGGGGCTATGGCGGGGAGATGAAGCAGCCTGTCTTGGGGGACCAGCTCCGCACACCGCACAATAAACAGCCCGGATTGGACTGGCCGCACCTGCTCCTCCAGATCCCAGGAGACCAAATTAGGGAAGAGACTTGGGAGAAAAGCTGCTCTCTGCCCGGCGTAATGAATCATTTTTTCCCCTCGCAACAATCCCAACCTCGAGATGTCATCGGCGCCAGCAACCAGCCGGGTCGTATGGGATCACCATAAATTGGCTGTAACTTGATGGGAGGGGGAGTCTATATGAGAACAGAGGGCTGTAAGAGCCAGTGTGAGAGCCAGTTTGGTGTAGTGGTTAAGTGTGCGGACTCTAATCTGGGAGAACTGGGTTTGATTCCCCACTCCTCCACTTGCAGCTGCTGGATGACCCTGGGCAGGCCATAGTTCTATCAGAGCTGTTCTCTCAAGGGCAATTCTGTCAGAGCTCTCCCAGCCCCACCTACCTCCCAGGGTGTTTGTTGTAGGGAGGGGAGGGGAAAAGAGTTTCTAAGCCGCTCTGAGACTCCGAGTGAAGGGCAGGGTATAAATCCAATCTCCTCCTCCTCCTCCTCCTCTTCTAAATGAAGCAAATCAATAAACGTGCTGGACAAAGAGACTTGGATTCGAATCCCCACTCTGTTAGGAAGCTCGCTAGTTGACCTTCAGCCAGTCTTTCTCTCTCCGCCTGGCCTACCTCACAGAGTTGTTGTGAGGATCATACACTGGCAGCGAGAACCATGCAAATTACCTCGCACTCCTTGGGAGAAAAGGGCAGGCAAAAATGGGACAGGCCTCAAATTAAAGGGAATGATATTCCCCCTGGCCTTAACCCCAGCCTCACAGTGCCCTCGCCCAACCGCAAAGCTAAAAACCAGAACAATAACCCCTACCCGCTGGCTTCAGTGCCTCTAGGGAGAGATTCTCTCTTGTGTTGGTGATGGGATCTGCAGGGGAGATGCAGCTCATAAGCGGAAGCTGACGGATGGAGGAATGGGGGCCCGGAAGCTCGTTTTGGATCGAAAGGTTCCCATCCCTTCCCCAGCAAAGAATGGGGCTGTGGCGGGGAGATGAAGCAGCCTGTCTCGGGGGACCAGCTCTGCGCACCGCACAGTAAACAGCCCGGATTGGACTGGCCGCACCTGCTCCTCCAGATCCCAGGAGACCAAATTAGGGAAGAGACTTGGGAGAAAAGCTGCTCTCTGCCCGGCGTAATGAATCATTTTTTCCCCTCGCAACAATCCCAACCTCGAGATGTCATCGGCGCCAGCAACCAGCCGGGTCGGGCCCAGCAGGTCCAGTGTTCAGACCCATTTGGGGATTCTCTCATGTGTGTTCTCACTTCAACTGAACTCTGTGTGTGTGTGTGTGAGAGGGGGGGGAGCACACACACACACGCACACACACATCCTTGACAATTGCACATGGGAAAACGCCGACTGGCAAATCCATCTTTACCACGAGAGATCGCTCGAAAAATCTTTCAGCATTGAACCATCTGTCTTTATAATACAGATCTCAGGCAGTTCCCAGAAACGAGTAGCTAAGAAACAGAAATCATGAGAAAAGAAAGCCGCAGATGAACCTGGACGCTAAAGGACTGGCCATTCAGTCGAGGGTCCATTCCATGCCCCCTTCTTTCTGTCATCCCGTTTCTCTTGGGGAGCAGCCACGCCTCACTGGCGGAACCTGTGCATTGTGTGCCAAAAGGTCCCAAGTTCGAACCTTGGCATCTCTAGTAAAAAGGATTGTGGAGAGAAGAAGAGGAGGAGGAAATTGGATTCATACCCAGGGCCGGCTCACTCACTAGGCGAACTAGGCGATCGCCTAGAGCGGGCCGGCCCTTAGGGGCGCCAAACTGCACCCGGCCCCGTACTCTTGAGAGTTTCTTGATTATTTGTGTTTTTCATTCTTCCTAAAATGCATTTATTTTTGAAAATTGGTGGGCGCACAGGAGGGGGGGTGCCAGAAGGGATCCTCACCTAGGGTGCAAAATAAGCTGGGGCTGGCCCTGTTTATACCCCGCCCTGTACTACTGAAAGGAGTCTCAGAGCGGCTTACAGTCTCCTTTCCCTTCCCCTCCCCACAACAGATGCCCTGTGAGGTAGGTGGGGCTGAGAGAGCTCTCTCGAGAACTGCTCATGAGAGAACAGCTGAGAGAGAACTGTAACTGACCCAAGGTCACACCAGCAGCTGTATGCGAAGGAATGGGGAATCAAACCTGGTTCTCCCAGATTAGAGTCCGCCCTCCTAACCAGGACACCACTACTGGCTCTCAGTTAAAGAAAAGACCTTTCTTGACTTTGGATCCTGCTGCTGGTCAGAGCAAACCGGTCTCGACGAACCAGTGCTCTCAGAGAACTTTGTTCAGTTCAGAGAAGGGATCGCAACTCAAAGATAGGACCCACCTTCTGCACATGGAAGGTCCTAATCCCTGGCATGATCTTGAGCAGCAGGCAGCAGGAAAGACTACCTCCGTGCCCAGAACCTTGGGGAGCTGATGCCGGTGGGCAGGGGTCATTTCCCGCAGGAGCGCACAGGAGCGGAGCTCCGGCAGTAAAGAGCCCAGGGGGCGGGCACATGCAACAAGCCCCACCCCCTGCTCCCAGCAGCCCTCAGTCAGAGCAAGAAGCAGCCAGGTAAGTTGCAGAGCTCCCCCTGGCCCAAAACAAGACCAAGTTTTATTCAGGTACAAGCTCTCCCTCCTCTGCGAGGACAGAACTGCACGTCCCCCCCCCCCCAATAGCTAGCAACCCCCCCCACCAATAGCTAGCAATCCAGAACAGTCCAGTGGAGCCTGAGCGCTAGGTGTTGCCTTCAGACACACTTCCGGTGACGTCAGGGGTGTGTGGCCTATGCAAATAAGTTATGCTAATGAGTTATGCTAATGAGCTCCTGCACCTCTTTTTCTACGAAAGGACCCCTGCCGGTCGGTCAAGGTCTTCTTCACCACCGACTACGGCTGTGGTCGCACACACCCAATAATCCACTTTCAATCCCAGTTTTCAATCCACTTTCCAACTGGATTTTTACTGTGTGAACGGGCAAAATCCCATGGGCAAGTGCATTGAAAGTGGATTATTTAGTGTGTGTGTGAACGCAGCCCATCTGATCCTTTTCGCTGGAGATGCTGCCGGGGATTGAACCAGGGACCTTCTGTGTGACAAGCAGAGGCTCTTCCACTGAGCCACAGTGCCTCTCCAAATTTTGTACTCCCAACTGCCCCCCTCCCCAGCAATTCTGAAAATGGGGATAGTAACATTGACGGTTAAGACGCTGAACTGCAGACTGGAAGGTCGGTAGTTCAGCAGTTCAAGATCCGAGTGCTGCATGACGGAGTGAGCTCCTGCTCCTGCCAACCTAGCAGTTCGAAAGCAAGAAATTGCAAGTAGATAAATAGGTACCACTTCAGTGGGAAGGGAACAGCGTTCTGTGTGCCTCGGCATCTAGTCATGCCGGCCACATGACCATGGAAGTGTCCACGGACAGCGCTGGTTCTTCGGCTTGGAAACGGAGATGAGCACCGCATCCCTAGTCGGATTCGACTGGCTTTCCAGCAAGGGAAACCTTTACCTAACATTGATGGTGCTGGGCAGTCGTGTAAAGAGTCACAACGACTGTGTGGGTTGAAATGCTGTGACTCCACGGGCACTAAGGCTGCAATCTCGCACTGACTTAATAATCCACTTTCAATCCACTATCAGTGCACTTTTGAATTGGATTTTGCCAGTCCACACAGTAGAAATCCAGTTGGAAAGTGCATTGAAAGAGGACTGTTTAGCGAGTGTGACCACAGCCTAAAGTGTCCTTCTAATGCAGTGAGTTCCCTTCCCAGCCGTTGCTGGGCGCCCCATGATCCAAACAGTTCTGCTCCGCATCTCTCCTTGTCTTTGCATCTCTCTATTTTTAAAGCTCTGCTTGCCATTTTTTCTAGGTCAGGCATGATGAGGAACGGTGAGGACGTCTGCTCAAGGTACCAGGTGGCCCCCTGATTCAAACGTCTGCCCCTGGATCCAGCCGCCCGCTAGAAGGGACCCGACCAGTGATGAGGAATGGTGAGGACGTCTGCTCAAGGTATCAGGTGGCCCCCTGATTCAAACGTCTGTCCAGCCGCCCGCTAGAAGGGACCCGACCAGGACAACTGGCTCTCTAGCCAGAATGGTCCCCAGAGGATTTGAACTCTAAATTCAAGTCCGGTAGATACTGATGGAAGGAGCTTCGTCTCTTGGAAGCTTATGCCCCCAAAATCTTGTTGGTCTCTAAAGCGATATGGGACTCCGGGGGCGGTCACACGGTCCTTTTGATCGGGGTTCGCCGCGGTTCCCTCCCGCATTTAAGTTTGCTGATCAGACAGGCGAATCCGCCTCCCGCGCCAAAGCGGGCTGACTCCCGCAATGCTCCCGGATTTTCCTGCCCCCTGTAAAATTGAGTATTTTCCTGGTACTCGTGCTTTGAACGCGTGCTTTCGCCCATCTGGACAGCCACCTTTTGCAATGATTGCGATTAGGGCCGTCTGACCGCGCTTTGTGCGATTTTTTTTTTTAAGCTTCCTGTTTGAGCGCTTGTTCATTTCTCTGTTTAAAGATAATATGAGTTTGTTGTAGGAAACAGAAGCCCTTTCCCCAGGAACAGTCAGGGCTTACAGCACCCTAGCCTCCTCCTAGCACTTCCTGTTTATGCCTGCAGTTCCCATAGATATCTAAGGCATCCCATTGAGTTCCTGCATTTTCTGTCCCCTGGGGAGTAAAGCCCCCTTGGGTGTAGCCAGGTTTACTTATGAGTAGGGATGGGCAAGAGTGGGCCGGTGAACGAAAGTTCATCACAAATTTTGGGTGGTTTGTGATGCATTGTTCGTGAACGGAAGAACTACCATGAACTTCCACAAACTTTGACGCAGTTTGTGATGGTTCGCAAAAAACAGCTTAGCAGGAGGGAGCGCCCCACTGCTAAGCTTTTTGGTTTAAATGGCTTGGAGCCATTTTAACCACTGCTCCCCGCTCCCCGTGAAAAGCTGTGGGGAGCAGAAAGCAGGGGTTTCCAAACAGCTGAGTGGCAAGGACCGCCACTCAGCTGTTTGGTTCACCAAACAGGTGAATGGCGAGCCATTTAAACCAAACAGGTGAATGGTGGTTTGGAAACCCCTGCTCTCTGCTCCCTGCAGCTTTTTACGGAGAGCAGAAAGCAGGCTTTGAATGGCATTCAAACCAAACAGCTCAGTGGCGGTCCCCACTGCTCAGCTGTTTGGAAACCTCTTTCTGCTCCCTGTGAAAAATTGTGGGGAGCAGAAAGCAGGGGTTTAAACTTTAAATGCCTCACAAATCTATACAAACTTGTTTGGTTCGCAAACGGATCTGAATCGGTTTCATTCGTGAACCGGCATATCAGTTCATGCCCATCCCTATTTATGAGTGAACATGAACAGAACTGGTGCACTACTGATACAAGAGGAAGGATCAAGCGTCTGATGGACAATTAATTCCTTTTCTGCCTCAACTGTTGTACAGGGGATGAATGAATTCCATTCCTCTCTGACACACACCGGCCCTGAAAGGTTTTACGCTTGCACATTCCCTCAGCGATGATTCACATTGCACACCCGGGGCCCGCCGCCCCCCCTCTTTCGTATAACTTTGCCGTCCCATTGTCGCAATGGAAAGCCAAACGGATGTAATCCCTCTTTTGTTCCTTCCAAAGAGCGCTGTGCAGGTGACAGCCAAGCGGTTTAATTATTGCCTGTCTTCCCCCACTTCGGCATCACCCGCTGCCTTTGCCACGGAAGCCAGATCCCGACGCTGACATATCCATTTTTTCTATGTGCGCAGATTTTTATGCAATATTTTTGCATCTAAGATTCTAGCAATGGCTTTGATATAACGTCTGGGGAGACTGGTGGATGGGACCCTACCAGTTTTTCCTCTGGCCCAACCAGAAAGACGGGTGGTCTTGCCCAGTTCCCCCCCCCCACAGCCCCATTCCACATGGACCCACATGGGTCCCATCATCTCCACCGGGGGTGGGGGGGTCAAAGGGTCTTCTTTCACTAGCAAAAAACCTGAGAGGATCCATCTACTGGCTATGGTTTCTTCAAGAGAAGAGAAGAGAAGAGAAGAGAAGAGATTGGATTGGATTTATACCCTGCCCTTCACTACTCAAAGGAGTCTCAGCAGGGCACAGCGTCATAGAGTCCAGCCTCCAGAAGAGAGTCAGCTTGGTATAGTGGTTAGGAGTGAGGCTCTGATCTGGGAGAACCGGGTTCGATTCCCCGCTCCTCCACATGCAGCCGCTGGTGTGACCTTGCGTCAGTCACAAGTTCTCTCAGAGCTGCTCTCTCACGGGCAGTCCTCGAAGGAGCTCTCTCAGCCCCGCCTGCCTCACAGGGCGTCTGTTGTGGGGAGGGGGAGGGAAAGGAGACCGTAAGCTGCTCTGAGACTCCCTCGGGTACTGAAGGGCGGGGTATGAATCCCACCTCCTCCTCTTGCTCCTCCTCTTCTCTTCAAGACAGCCATTTTCTCCCGGGAGGCTGATCTCTGCAGTCTGGAGGTCTCCGGGCCCCACCTGGAGGTTGGCAACCTGATATGGGAAGGCTGAGAAAGCGTCCCCAGAAAAGAGCTGACAGTGCAGCTCCTTTGCTGAAACCGAGCATGTCCGCATCAGGTCAATGCCTGCTTGGGAGACCTTCTGGCAGTTCCATGGCTAACGCCACCGGCACCACCGGGCTGTTCCTACACAAATGCGAGATGACAGACTGCTGACTCGACACATCGTGTCATTTCCGGTGCTGCACAAGACTGTGGAGGACTCTGCACTTGGGAAGCTGTCGCTAAAGCTTATTAAGCTCCCCGACGGAGGTTTGACGTAGGCACAAAACCCATGGTGTGTGGCCTGCACAGAGACCACGAAGAAGATCATGTCATTGCTGGAGGAGCGAAGCGTTTCTGAGATCTGCCGAGGGAATGTTGTCGACCTCTTTGAGAAATCAGGGCAAAAAAACCCTCTCTCTCCTTTGACCTAAGATCATGGCATCCGGCCCCATCACTCCTTGGCAAAAAGAAGGGGAAGTCGTGGAAGATGGGACAGACTTCATGTTCCTGGGATCCCAGATCCCCACAGACTGTGACAGCATCCATGAAATTAAAGGATGCCTGCTCCTTGGGAGGAAAGCGATGGCGAACCTCAACAGCATGATAAAAAGTAAAGACATCACCCTGCCAACAAAAGTCCGCATGGTCAAAGCAATGGTATTCCCAGTAGTCATGTATGGCTGCGAGAGTTGGACTATAAGGAAGGCCGAGTGCCGAAGAATAGATTCTTTTGAACTATGGTGCTGGAGAAGACTCTTGAGAGTCCCCTGGACTGCAAGGAGATCAAATCAGTCAATCCTAAAAGAAATCAACCCTGACTGTTCCCTGGAAGGCCAGATAATGAAACTGAAGCTCAAATACTTTGGCCACCAAATGAGAAGGGAGCACTCACTGGAGAAGAAGACCCTGATGCTGGGAATGATTGAAGGTCAAAGAAGACGGGGACGGCAAAGGATGAGGTGGTTAGACAGTGTCATCGATGCAACGGACATGAAATTGAGCCAACTTCAGAGGACGGTGGAAGACAGGAAGGCCTGGCGTGATCTGGTCCATGGGGTCGCGAAGAGTCAGACTCGACTGTGCGACTGAACAACAACAACTTACTCCTTTGACCAGTGAGACCGTCTCTGTTCCGTGTCCTTAAAGGCTTCTTGGCTCATCTGGAAAGATTAAATGTGCTATCGAGTTGCAGCTGATTCACTGTGACCCCCACGAAGTCCCACCATCTAAGGTTTTCAAGGCGAGGGATGAGAAGAGGTGGTTTGTCGTGGCCTTTGTCTGGGTAGCAGAACCCCGTCTCTCTTGGCGGCCCCCCATCCAAGTACCCACCCTGCTTAGCTTCTGGGCTCTGACAAGATCGGGCTAGTCTGGGCTGTTAGAGTCGCTACACATAATTGTGTGCCGTCAAGGCACAACTCATTTGTGAAGACCCCTCGAGGGGTTTTCAAGGCAAGGGATGAGCAGAGATAGTTCGCCGTTGCCTTCTTCGGCATTGCAGCCCTTGTCTTCTTCAGTAGTTTCCCGTCCAAGCACTGACCTCAAATCAACCCTGCTTGGCTTCCAAGCTCTGAGGGGACTGGGCTTTTCTGGGGAAGGAGGAGGAGGAGGAGACTGGATTGCTACCCCGCCCTTCACTCCCCGAAGGAGTCTCAGAGCAGCTTACAATCTCCTTTTCCCTTCCCCTCCCCACAACAGACACCCTGGGAGGTCGGTGGGGCTGAGAGAGCTCTTTCGAGGACTGCTCTTTCCAGAACAGCTCTGAGAGAACTTGTGACTGACGCAAGGTCACACCAGCAGCTGCATGTGGAGGAGTGAAGAATCAAACCCGGTTCTCCCAGATCAGAGTCCGCACTCCTAACCACCACACCAAACCGGCTGCTCCTGTCACAGCTGTATGCTGTCATGTCTCTTCCTTGGGCGTAGGACCACAGAAAGAGAGAGAGAGAGAGACAGAGACAGAGAGACAGAGAGCTTTTCCACGGCTTCTCGGTTCCATAACACTTTGTTGCAGCAGCTAATTCTATTTAGACAGTTAAGTCTTGTTGACTGACAATCTGCATTGTTGATCAAAGCAGGCGGGGAGAGTGGAGTCGCACACAGCCTCCCCGGAAACCCGGGGAGACTCATCCCTCTTCTCGGGAGCCAACCGGCAAATAATGAGACAGCTTCGTCCTTTTTCAAGCTGGCCCACTTTGTTGGTCGGAGCTGGATGCTCTGTTTGTTTTAGTCACTTCCTTCCTTGGTGCCCCGCCTTCCTCCCCAGCAGGGACTCGACGCTGCTTCTGTCATTCTCCGCTTCCTCTGTTCTATCCCACAACAACCCTGCGAGGTCGGTTAGGTTGAGGGCGTGTGACCGCCCCAAGGTCACCCAGCGAGATTCCATGGCAGAGTGGAGATTCGAATCCGGGTCTCCCAGATCCTAGTCTGACACTCTAAACCAGGGCTTATTGGGCTTTGCTTGACCTGGGTCCTGCTGTGGACGTGGCCTCAGATCTGGGCTTCCACAGGGGGGAGCTTGCAATTTATTATTTATTTATTTATTTCTATTTATAGACCGCTCACCCCCTAAGGGCTCTGAGCGGTTTACATTTGTACAATTACTAATTACATTACCTTTACTAGGGCCACACAATGAGGGGGAAGTGACAACCTATCAGGAACCCATGGCAGGGTCTTAGTTGTTGTTTCTTTTTGCGGAGGTTCTTTAATCTGGGCGACGACGTCTTTGGCGCAGATCTTTTTCCGGCCGCAGCGACTCCTTCCGGGCATGGGCCGACAGCGCCCGACAGCGTGCGCTCCGCAGCCGGCCTCTGTCCCAATTGGTTCTGGCCTACCGCGTTGCCCCACCGCCATGCTTCGCTGGCCAATCTCCGCTCGGGCCGCTCGACTCGACCACCACCGCCGTCGTCATGTTTCGCCACCGCCACGCTCCGCTGCTCAGCCGCCAATGCCATGCTCCGCCATTCCACCACTCAGCCACCACCACCACCATCACAAGGGAAGGAAGGGTGCCCCCCCGCTCTAAGAGCAGGTACCCATTCATCTACTTGCCCATGCGGGCTTTCGAACCGCTGGGTGGGCGGGAGCTGGGATATAGACCAGGAGCTCACCCCGGCCACGGTGGGACGAACAGCCAAAGCTGTTCGGTCAGATGGAATGCAGGCTGCGCCACCGCTCCCTCTAACCCAGCCACCTGGTGTTGTTACCCTGGGGGATGGGCTCACAGCATTGATGGTGGGAGTGGGCTGGGGAAGGGGTTTGCCCCCCCTCCAGGCAGCATGGGGTGTCTGTCCAGTGCTGCACTGCTGGATCTCCAGTCCGCCCATGGGGGGTTTCCTCTGCACACACACCCAGCCCACGGGGCCTTGCAGTGACGACACATCAACTTGGAGCTTACCAGCTGCTGCCCTTGATATACAGTTTCTATCTCCGGGACCTGGCATTGGGTTTTAGGGCACACGTGGCCCAGCCCAACAAAGGGCGATTCTACATTGACTTTCCCCTCTGTTGTTCTATGAAACCCAACTTGGAACAGAAATCCCCCTCTGCACTGCGTGCCACTTTCGCTTTCTTTGATCATCGGGTTTTATGGTACCTTCTGCATAGATTTATGGCCGTTCAGGGGTGACTTCGCAGTCAGTACGGCGGCATCCCGGGGTATTTGAATGTGGCTTTGAGCTGCACTTTACCTCCCAGTTGAGAGAATGCGGAGCGAATGCTAGAGGCAGAATCGCCCCAAGTCACGTTTATGTCAGATCCGGCCCTCATAACAAATGAGTTCAACCCCTCTGCTCTAAATGCCACATCACACTGGCTTTATTCGTTTAATTAATTCAAGAACAGCTCTTGTCAGAACTACGGCTTGCCCAAGGCCACACCAGCAGCTGCAAGGGGAGGAGGAGTGGGGGAATCAAACCCGGCTCTCCCAGATTAGAGACCGCGCACTTCACCACAACACCAAACTGGCTCTCAGGAGATAATCATTTTCTTTCTCCAGTACTGCAGTCCAGCTTGCACCTGCTGGAATGAGTTCCCCTACGAGATCAGGGCCCTGCGGGATTTATCACCATTCCCCAGGGCCTGTAAGATGGAGCTCTTCCACCGGGCTTTTAGCTGAGGCAGCGGACATCCCCTCCTGCATTCTGGCTGGCCTCCCATTTATTTATTTATTTATTTACTTTTCGCATTTCTATCCCGCCCATCCCGTAAACGGGCTTGGCTCGGGTCACAACAGTTCAATAAATACAATAAAATTTAAAACACATTAAAACATACAAAAGCAACAGTCATGCTTGCCGTAGGGAGAATCCGGCCCATTGATATAACTAGGTATGGCCGGGTATCAGTGGGTGGGAGACCGCAGCCTCGGGGAGGGGGGGCATATGTGGACGCCAAAGGTCTGGCAGAAGAGCTCCGTCTTGCAGCCCCTTTGTAATTGAGTAAGATCCCACACAGCCCTGATCTCAGTAGGGAGCCTGTTCCACCAGGTGGGGGGCAAGGCGGAAAAAGCCCTGGTCGAGGCTAGGCAGATGTCCTTTGGGCCAGGGGTCACCAGGAGTTCTTGACTCTCAGAGCATAACACTCTCCGAGGCATATATAGGAAGAGGCGGCCCCTTAGGTATGTGGGTCCCAGGCCGTATAAGGCTTTGAAGGTGATTACCAACACCTTGAAGTGGATCCGGTACTCAACTGGCAGCCAATGCAGCTGACGGAGCACATGCTGTACTTGAGCCCACACAGGCGTCAAAGTTAGCAGATGCACCGCTGCATTTTGTACCCGCTGTAATTTCCGGATCAGCTTCAAGGGTAAGCCCGCGTAGATCGAGTTGCAGTCATAAAGCCTGGAAGTGACCATTGCATGGGTCACCGTAGCTAAGTCCTGGGGTGGGTGGGGGAGATGGCTTCGGTAGCCTGATCCGCCTAAGATGGAAAAACGTAGATCTGGCGACTGCGGCAACCTGGGCTTCCCTAGATAAGGAGGTATCCAGTGTCACTCCCAGGCTCTTCACCAACTGGGCCGGCACCAAAGGTGTCCCTTCCAGTGTGGGAAGCCTGGTGCCCACCTCCACCCCCCCCCCCACGACCCAGGTACAGGACCTCCGTCTTCGATGGATGTAACTGGATTCGAATAGCTATCTGGCCTGGATTTGAATAGCTATCTGGGAACCCACACTCTTGTCCCATTTCAGTCACCGAGACATCTAATGAGATTCTACACGGTGTTTTATGATTATGTGCTGTTTTAATCTGTTGTTTTGAAGTGATTTTTAATTGTATCGTATATTTTATTTATTTTTATTTAACTTTAGACTTGATATACCGCCCTAATCCCCTGGGGGGGGGGTCTCTGGGCGGTTCACATGTGTTGCGTTCTAAGAACTGTAATCCTAACTTGGGCCACATCTAGTATTGGGGGTGGGACTGCCTACCAGCACCCTTGGTGGTGGGCCCTTGATGGTCTTCTGGCTGCTGGCTCGGCTTGGCGTCTACCCGATCTCTACTGGCGGCTGGATCAGATCGGCGTCCTTCTAGGCCACTGATGTCTCCACGGCGACCACCGGCAGGACCGCGCAGGCATATGGCTCGAGTACACTTTTGGCCCCGGCTCCATCCATCAGGCACCGCCGTGCCTGCATCACACGGTGTCGTGCATCTCCAGCCTCCGCCGTCGCCCAATGTTTTTCCATTCCAGCCACCAGGGATCGCTCTGCCTCTGCCAGCACTCGCCGCCGCCGCCGATACTCCGCCGCCATCCACGCTGTCCGCGCCGTCCGTGCCGAGCCACCACCACACGTCCTCATCAGAGGTGGGTGCCCCCTACCCATCTAAGGGTATGTACCCATTTGTCTACTCGCATTGTTAGGTGTTGATTGCTTTCGAGCCGCTGAAATAATATTGTTGGAACCCGCCCTGAGCCTGCTTTTGGGGAGGCCGGGATACAATAAAATAATAATAACAGAATCTATATCCTCTTCTTCCCCACGGCCACTTCTTAAAACTGAACTGCATATCAGCAGGCCGGGTCACAGATCCCTTACGTAATATGACTTCGGGCCGTATGTCTGGATCCTGAACAGGTGAAGGTTGATGGTTTTAAAAAGTCTCTGGAATTCCAAAAATAGCCCGCTCCAATCATTGCCGTGTGAGGAAAATTAGATTCCTTCTCCCCCCCCACCTTTTTTTCGAAACCAGCCTGACAGCACAAACGACGGTTTCCTTGACATGTGCGGGAACATTCTTCCCCACCTGCTTTCTGCCTCTGAATTATTTTTAGCACCGAGAGCCACATTCAGAAATTTCTTGTTACTCAGAGCTGCCGAAAGGATCACCACTTCTTCAGATGTATAATATTTACAGTGCAGGATTTGGGATGCGTGGGAGCCGCGGTTGGAGGCCTCGCTATGCTTGTTTTTGGAAGAAAAGAATTCAAATTTGGGGAACCCACTGTTCGGGACTCGCTGACCCCACCGAGAGACGTTCCAACAGGGCACAGTTAAAAAAAGAAAGGGAGGGAGGAAGAAGAAGGGGAGCAAACCAATATTTTGCTCTGGAATTTTGCATTTCAGCGAGGAGAACACATGGAGCTACGGTCGTCGGGTCTCAAAGCCGAACCGCACATGACGCAGACAATGTGTGATCAGATTTGATGATATTGAGTCTTGTTTCTTGCTTAAGGGAAAAGTGGACGTGTCTGCCAGATGGGTTGAAGTGGTGGGAGAGGATGTGGGATATTAACTCTTTCTCCCGGCACCCTTTCCTCAGTCTAAATCACCCCCTCTACAAGTTGCTATTTGCCAAAACTGGAAAAAAATATAGGTAAATCATATAACATTTCTAAGTCAAATTCAGGTGGCTAAAGTTTTATTCCAAGTGTAAGCTTTCGTGTGCAAAGCACGCTTCTTCAGACAAATTGGAATGGAATCTCCTTATAGGGAAAAAGAGGGTGGATTTATCCTTCACTACCCGAAGGTGTCTCAGAGCGGCTCACAGACTCCTCTCCCTTCCCCTCCCCACAACAGACACCCTGTGAGGTCGGTGGGGCTGAGAGAGCTCTGAGAGAAACTGCTCTTTTTCCAGAACAGCTCTTGTCAGAACTATGGCTTGCCCAAGGTCATCCAGCCAGGTGCAAGTGGAGGAGTGGGGAATCAAACCCGGTTCTCCCAGATTAGAGTCCGCCTGCACTTAACCACTCCACACCAAACTGGCTCACGTGTGGCGTGAGATAAAGAAGCAACTGTGGTGTGCTTTAGGTCACAGGACTGCCTGAAGTCTCTCGTTCACGGGCGGCTCAAGGAAGGATGCCCTGGCTGGGGAGCTGTCCGCGGTGCTGAAGGCTTTGCGCCCTGCCTGCCTGCCTGCCTGCCTGCCTGCCTGCCACTTCTCTGCTTTGCTCAGCTGACGTTGTTTCGAATCAGCCAGGGGCTATTAACCGCCTTTGCAGACCAAGGAGAAGGTCAGGGCTCTCTGATCCTCTAGAGACGCTGGCTCGGTTGAGTCCTGATGCATCTTTCTAAGCAGTGTAAACATCTCTCTCTTTTTTTCCTCCGTCTTCACTGTCCCTTCTGTGGTTCTCATCGCCGGTCGTTTCCGAATTAACACTGGAATACATGCCTGACTCTTACAACCCCAATAGGCTTGCTAGGGTGGCCACGCTCAGCCTGCCCTCGGTGTGAATTATGGATCCAGATGCTCCCGCTGACTGGGAGGAGGTGAGCCGGAAAAAGCGACTTGTGCAGAGCAGTGTTCCCTCTAAGCTGAGTTAGTGTGAGCGAGCTCACAGCTTTTTAGTCTCCTGCTCACACATTTTTGTCTGAGCTCACGGAGGATGGCTCCAGAGCAAACTAATTTATAGAGAAGCCAAATCTCTTGCTCACAACTTTACTACCAGTAGCTCACAAAGCAGAATTTTTGCTCACAAGACTCCACAGCTTAGAGGGAACATTGGTGCAGAGATACAACAGACAGCCTCCTCTGAGGGCGAGTGAGTCTGCTGCATCAAGGAGTGACTGGAGGCTCCAACTCCACCTGATGCAGAGACTCAGTAAGGGTTTGTTTCCCCAGCTGATTGGAAGGCTGGACAAAATCATACAGAGATCTAACAGGCAGTCTCCTCTGAAGGCGGTTAGGTCTGCTGCTTCACTGCTTCAGGAGGTGACTGAATGCCCTGGTCTCACCTGATGCACAGATGGGAACCAATCACCCACCTTCAAGGGTGACAGATGGGAAGGCCAGAACAGTAGCTCATACAGAGGGGCAGCAAGCAGCCTCTTCTGAAGGTGCCTTTGGGATAACGGCTGCCCTTCAGTTATTTAATTTAGGTTCTTTATTTAGCTCATGGCTAGCATTTCTCTCATGGCACGCTAATGTGCTTCAGCCCACAACTGGAGAATTGCTGATCCAGAGAAATGCCGATGATTGTTATTTTGGCATAATTCACAATTGTACAATATCTAGCATTATATTACCTGTGGTGTGAGGGGGCCCTAGCCATTAGAAGGAGAAGGGTTCTCATTTATACATTAACCACAACGCACTAATCTTCTACATGCAGGAATTCCCCCCCCCATGTTATTCAGGGAAGAAGAGACCGTCGCAGCCGTATCAAGACCCTCACGTAATACCACTGCATGAACCACTGTGGTTAGCAGGTCGGGCCAGTGTTCTTCTCTGAAATGGACTTTCTCTCTGTCTAACCTAAATCTCAGGATCATCCTGGGGATAAATATGGGCATGGATATTATTTGTTTATTTTATTATTTTTATTTTATTTTTTTCTGATTCATACCCCGCCCTACCACACCAAGGCAGGCTCAGGGTGGCTTGCACAAGATAAAATACATATCAGCAATCAAAATTAGCATAAAACAATTAAGTGAAGTGACTGACTGCACTTACAGCCCACTTTCCTCTCCAATGGGAGAACCACGGCAGTGTATGCCAGTTTCCCCCTCTCTGTTCTGCCCTCTCATTAACTCTGTGAGGTAGATTAAACTAAGAGACTGTGACTGGTCCAAGCTTCCATTCCATGGTGGAGTGGGGATTTGAACCTGCGTCTCCCAGGTTCCTGGCCAACACAGAAGAAGAAGAAGAAGAAGAAGAAGAAGAAGAAGAAGAAGAAGAAGAAGAAGAAGAAGAAGAAGAAGAAGAAGAAGAAGAAGAAGAAGAAGAA
>NW_015165323.1:38971-51036 GCF_001447785.1 Gekko japonicus
GAGGAGGAGGAGGAGGAGATTGGATTTATACCCCACCCTTCACTCCCTGAAGGAGTTTCAGACAGTGTTCCCTCTAAGGTGAATTAGTGTGACCTAGCTCACAGTTTTTTAGCCTCCAGTTCATAGATTTTTGTCTTAGCTCAGGAAGGATGGGGCTCCAGAGCAAACTAATTTATCCAGCAGCCAAATCGCTCGCTCACAACTTTAATGCCAGTAGCTCACAAAGTGGAATTTTTGCTCACAAGACTCCAAAGCTTAGAGGGAGCATTTGTCTCAAGAGTGCTTACAAACTCCTTTCCCTCCCCCTCCCCACAACAGACCCCCTGTGAGGTAGGTGGGGCTGAGAGAGCTCTCTTGCGAACTGCCCTTGAGAGGACAGTTCTGAAAGATCTTGTAACTGACCCAAGGTCACACCAACAGCTGCATGTGGAGGAGTGGGGAATCAAACCCGGTTCTCCGTACTCCTAACCAGTACACCAAACTGGCTCTGTGGCCCATACTCCTGAGATGAAGGGCTGGATAAGCACCTGATTCATGGGATGTGGACCGTCCATGGGTCAAGTCTGTATATCTCTGAGCACTGAGCACAAGCAATTTTGCCATTTTGCACAGAAGGAGTTTTTGTCCAGAGGCCCAGAGCGTGCTTTTCAGTTGCATGCGCAAGTTCCCAGCTTCAGTCTCGCATCTCCAGTTTAAAAGGAACTTGGTTGAAGTTTGAAGAGGTCGGGAAAGACCTTTGCTCTGTTGCAGAAAAAAACTAAGAGAGCCCGTGCCAGTCCTAGGAGAGTATTCTGGGCTATGCAGGCAGCACTGCTCACAGATGGAGAAGAGGCAGGCGCCCAGGCCAGGAGACGGCTCTATCCACAGCCACAGATCTTTCATTTTTATCCTTGCTACAGATTTTAATTGGCTTTGAGAGCCGATCTTGTCTAGAGCCAGGGCACGAGCTTAATTAAGGAATTAATCACTTCCTCGGGGGTGTCATTTGGAGGGCAGCGGCGTGCAAGTCGGACGGATCAGAGAGGGCACACTCCACCACAAGTGAGCTTTCCATGCCATCGCCCTGATTTGGTGCACTTTGCCATCTAGTTTCCTGCGTTGACTTAGAAGAGAAGAGGAGGAGGAGATTGGATTTATACCCCACCCTTCACTCAGAGTCTCAGAGCGGCTTGCAAACGCCTTTCCCTTCCCCTCCCCACAACAGACACCCTGTGAGGTGGGTGGGGCTGAGAGAGCTCTTGACAGAAACTGCTCTTTTTCAAGGACAGCTGTGCCAGAGCTTGTGACTGACCCAAGGTCATCCAGCCAGGTGCAAGTGGAGGAGTGGGGGAATCAAATCCGGTTCTCCCAGATTAGAGTCCGCGCACTTAACCACTACACCAAACTGGCTCTCAACCAAACTGACTTATCCATTCCTAATTTAAAAAAATAATAATTAAAATTTACTCTGTGTAGCGGCTGTTTTTCCAGATAAGTGAATACAGCCACGCTTGGCCCTGTCGGTCGCCAAAGTTGTGCCGTGCGGGTTTCCCAAGGCTACAAAAAGAGCAAAGGGCTCTCCCTGTGGTAGAATTTGAGGCTGAAGCGCCATCTAGTGTCCATTCCAGTCTCTCTGTCCCCCCCACTCAGCAAAAGAAATAGAGTCAAGAGCAGTTTCAGAGGGAAGTTGTGCTGGCCTGCAGCAGAACAGTTAGATTTGAGTCCAGGAGTTGAATGACTCTTGAGAGCCTACGCCCTCTAGCACTCCCGTTGTTCTCCAAAGTGTGACTGGACTCAGATCTTAATAACTAAAGCAGATTCGAGAGTCTCATTCAGAGTCCAGTGGGGGCGCCTTGAAGACCAGCAAAGGTTTATTCAAGGTATGAGCTTTTGTGTGCAAGGCACACTCTTTCAAATACATTGGAATGGTAGGTAAGGTTTAAACTTATAAACGGGGGCTGAGCAGCAAATTAACCTGTAACGTGATGACGTTTGAGATATGCAAAGCCAGAGCTAAATAACAAGCTCGGGTTATAAGGTCAACAGTTGTAAAGCAATACACACGTCAGAATTGCAGATAAATGCCTAAAGGTGTCATTTCTAATAGTGGGAAGCAAGCCGAGAATCTCCGTTCTCTCCTCCCAGGCGTGGAGAACACTTAAATAGCACTTTTTGAGGTGGATGCAGTGTCAGGTCAGCAAAACATCCCAATATTCCTTGCATTACGTTCAGTGTTCTAATATACTATTCTGAAAAAGAAATACACTAAAATACAGAGGATTCTTGTTGAGAATACACATGCGAGGACTGAAGTAGTCAGCATACGTAATAAGATAAGAAACCAATATCCCTGTTAGGTCCTGTGGAGGTTTTTGTTCCGAATGTTGTAATAACTTGCAATTCAACATTTTCCCTGTAGGAGAACGCTTCCGCCTTCCAGGACATGCAGTGGGTGACCTCAGAGTAGCTGTTTTATTACGAACCAACTTCAGGAACAGAATGGAAAGGGAAATCTCGTGTACATTTTACTTCAGTCACACTAACAGGTACATTCTCTCTCTCTCTCCCTTTATGTGTGCAAGTCAGTGTGTACCGATTACCGAATGTATTGCAAAAAATACGTAGATCCTCTATTCATCTTGCATAGTGATCTGAAGACCTGGTTATTTCTTCCAGACTTTCTTTTGGGGCAGGGGGATGACATTACAATCCTTATTTGATAAATCCAGGTGGGTAGCTGTGTGGGTCTGAAGAATGTTGGTTCTCACATGTACTCAAGGTTAAGCTTGGTTGGTCTTGGGGGTGCCACTGAGCTCAAGCTTTCTTCTCACACCTGTTGGCCAGCTCTCGCATTTGGTTGCTAATTTGCTGCTGTTCATTGATCAGAACATCAGAACATCAGAGACGCCAATGTTGGATCAGGCCAAAGGCCCATCCAGTCCAACACTCTGTGTCACACAGTGGCCAGAAATACCAGTGCCATCAGGAGGTCCAGCAGTGGGGCCAGGACATTAGAAGCCCTCCCACTGTTGACCCCCCCCCAAGCACCAAGAAGACAGAGCATCACTTGCCCCAGAGCCCCTAGCTATACCTTGTGGCTAATAGCCACTGATGGACCTCTGCTTATGATCTTGCCGCCTTGATCCAATCTCAGCTGCACTTATGCATCTTAACTCTGGCTGGTCCTTCCTGACACTTCCACACACACCCCTGTCCGTCTTGAAGAAATTTTGTTTCAGTTTGTCTGAGGAAGTGGGCATGCACACGGAAGTTGGCACCTTAAATAGAACTCTGTTGGTCTTAAAGGAGCCACTGGGCTCGAACTTTGTTCTGATTTGATAAAGTCTGTGCTAAAGAGACGTGGGTGTCTCAAAGGACTACTGAGTAAAACAACAGGATGCTAAACCTGTTGTCAGACTGGCACCGTCTCTCTGAGCTTTCTGGGGGAAACTGGAAATGTCTGTACTCCACGACGCTTCTGAAAGATGCTTTTCGCTGGTGCTTGGTGGAGGCCTGCAACATTCCCGCTTTTGCAGTGAGTGTTCCATTATAACGAGCATTTTCGGGTTGAATGGTACATGTTGTGATGCTAATTATTTCGGTTCCTCGTACAATTTCCTGGAGAGCTCTTTCCAGGCTCTTCTGTCTCGGTGTCTGCTTGAGGCCATTAATAAAACACAGCGAAAAAGCAGTTGTGATTCAACAGTATGTTTGTCTGCAGTGTTTTACTGGTGCCCCTATGTACGGATGCACAGAGATCAGACACAGTATAGAAAAGGATATTGATCCAACTTCAGCTGTGGTCTCATCAAGGCTGTTCTTTACTTTTACCTATGTATGTGGCTCACTTCTAGGATACTTGAGGGGAAAGCAGTTCAAAGAAAGGATCAGAAAACCCTATTTTCACTTGGGGAACAGAATTTCAGCTTCCCCCCCATGTGTGTGTGTGTGTTAGAAGCAGAGGTGGTTGGCCATTGCCTTCCTCTGCAGAGTCTTGCTTGGTGGTCTCCCTCCCAAGACTTATGGTGACCCCAGCAAGGGGCTTCCAAGGCAAGGGAGAAGCAGAGGTGGTTGGCCATTGCCTTCCTCTGCAGAGTCTTCCTTGGTGGTCTCCCTCCCAAGACTTATGGTGACCCCAGCAAGGGGCTTCCAAGGCAAGGGAGAAGCAGAGGTGGTTGGCCATTGCCTTCCTCTGCAGAGTCTTCCTTGGTGGTCTCCCTCCCAAGACTTATGGTGACCCCAGCAAGGGGCTTCCAAGGCAAGGGAGAAGCAGAGGTGGTTGGCCATTGCCTTCCTCTGCAGAGTCTTCCTTGGTGGTCTCCCTCCCAAGACTTATGGTGACCCCAGCAAGGGGCTTCCAAGGCAAGGGAGAAGCAGAGGTGGTTGGCCATTGCCTTCCTCTGCAGAGTCTTCCTTGGTGGTCTCCCTCCCAAGACTTATGGTGACCCCAGCAAGGGGCTTCCAAGGCAAGGGAGAAGCAGAGGTGGTTGGCCATTGCCTTCCTCTGCAGAGTCTTGCTTGGTGGTCTCCCATCCAAGTACTGATCCTGCTTAGCTTCCAAGATCTGACAAGATCGGGCCGTACCGTGCTGCCTTCCCTCCCTCAGCTATCCCTAGAACAGCCCTATAGGGTCATAACTTTAGAATGGCTGTCTGGGCCAGCCCTTGCTGAATTCTGTTGTCCAGCTTGCTCTGGGAACCACCATTGCATAGTGGACGGAGTGTCGGGCTGGGCTCTCAGAGGCCCTGGTTCTAATCTTCACTCTGCCATGGAAACCGTTTAGGTGACCCTGGGCCAGTCACACACCTACCTCAAAGGATTGTTATGAGGATAAGTAGAGGAGAGGAGAGAGATAAGCCCTGACCTGGATAGCCCGGGCAAGTCCGATCTCATCAGAAGCTAAGCAGGGTCGACTCTGGCAAGTCCCTGGATGGGCGACCTCCAAGGAATACCAGAGGCGTGAGGTGGGGGCAGGCTTTATTCAGCCACCTCTCTGAATGTCCTCCAGGACCCCAGTAGGGGTCAGTCACCAGAGGTCGTCAAGACTTTCAGATGCACACACAATCAGTCACCAGAGGTCACCATCACTTCCGGGTGCACACACACATGCACACGCACATATTAAAAATACCAAAAAATACCAAAGAGAGAGAGAGACAGAGAGAGACACATAAGCCACCTTGGGTCCCTGCTGTGAGAAAGACGGTGCATAAGTGAAGTCAACGAATCAGGGTGGTTACAAACAAAGGCCTAGCTGGTGGCTTGGGACGACAGCTGAGATACAGGATCCGAAACGCTGCCGTTCATCTCCTTGACAGGTTCACCCTGAAACCTGACCGTGGCCTCGTTGAATGGCTAATTATTTTTTTCTTTAGAAGCTTCCCAGCTGCTCTGGAAGCACACGCAGGGCTTGCAAATGCAGGCCGCCCTAGGAAGGGAGCAGGTCAACAAGTGTGTGATCCACTGCCAAGGGGTGGGGGGGACGCGCTCTCTACCCCACCCACCCCCAAACCAAATCACATGAGCAGCTGTTTTCTCAGCTCCTGCTTAACTTAGTTTGCCGGAGACCAAGACGGCAACGCTCCCTTCGCAGCCTAGAAATAGACCGAGTGTGTCGACACCTCTCTCGCTGCAAACCTCAGGAAGGAGATGGGCGCTCTGCAGTTGCCACGACAGGGTAGGTTGGTGGGACACCTAGCATGGCGGTCAGTTTCCAAGTAGATGGGTGCCAGGCTCAAACCCCCTTCCCTCCCCCCCCAGCTCTGCTCCCTGTCCCACATAGGTGGGGAGCCGAACACTAGATATGTAAATGCAGTCTGGAAATGCACTCTGCACATGCTCAGAGTAGCTCTCTCATTTGTCTTCGGGGACCTGAAGGAAAATGAAGCCCTGATCTCACTCAGCAGCAGGCCTACAGCCAGTGGCCGTCTAGATTTAAGGGAAGGTGGCTCAGTGGGAGAGCGTCTGCTTCCTGTGCAGAAGGTCCCAGGTTCGATCCCCATCGTCTCCGGGATCTGTGAGCCATTGATGAGAAAGGCCTTTCTCTACCAAAAAGATCTGCCTACGAGAAAAGTTCAGTAAACAGAAAGAACTGTGCGCCAGCACTGTTATAAGCCAATTAATTATAAGCCAATTATTATAAGCCAATTAATGCACACTGCAAACATAAAGTCCAAATATTCTTCTTATTATAAGCCAATTAATGCACACTGCAATATTGTATGCACGGAAGGACTGTGCCGTACAGATGAATACCCAAAATACCGTCTTCAAAGGATGTACAGAAGTCACACTATTAAGAACGACTCTTTTAGGTGTTCAAATTCAGTCTAGCGCGATCCACTTCAGAGGACCAGGGCTTTTTTTGTAGAAAAAGCCCAGCAGGAACTCATTAGCATATTAGACAACACCCCTGACAGCACAACCCATTATCATATTAGGCCGCACCCCCATGTCACCAGAAGTGTGGTCATCCAGCCACACCCACCTTTTGCTTCTTATTCTGTTTACCTTGTTTGTTGTCCAAACCCAGGGCCTTTTTTTGTAGCAGGAACTCCTTTGCATGTTAGGCCACACACCCCTAATGTAGTCAATCCTAATGAGTTCCTGCTGTTGGGTGTGGCCTATTATGCTAATGAGTTCCTGCTGGGTGTGGCCAACTCAGGAGCCATCCGGAACTCCGTTCCTGTGCGTTCCTGCCCAAAAATAGCCATGCAGAGGACTATGTCCTTAAGCAACCAAAAAAGAAGGGGAGCCAGTGTACAAGGATAAGAACAAAGCACAAAAACCGCTGACTAGAGATAACCAATATATGAAATGTGTAATAATAATTCAATAATGCAAAAATATAATTATATCACAATATTGGCCAAGGTGTAACCAAGATACAGAAGGAAGAATAAACGGAAAGAAAAATAAACTCCCAAGTATTTTACTGTGTCTCACTCCAGTAGGGTTGAAGCCAATCTCAGTAGAAGGCACATACAAAGCCAGGACCCACAATCCTTCTTGACCGATTATACTGGCTTTGTATGTGCCTTCTGCTGCGATTGGGTCAGCATCCTGACTATGCGTCATGGTTAAGTGCGCGGACTCTAATCTGGGAGAGCCGGGTTTGATTCCCCACTCCTCCTCCACTTGCACCTGGCTGGATGACCTTGGGCAAGCCATAGTTCTGACAAGAGCTGTCCTTGAAAAAGAGCCGTTCTCAAAAGAGCTCTCTCAGCCCCGCCTACCTCACAGGGTGTCTGTTGTGGGGAGGGGAAGGGAAAGGAGTTTGTAAGCCACTCTGAGACACCTTTGGGTAGTGAAGGGCCAGAGGGTATGAATCCAGTCTCCTCCTCCTCTTCTTCTTCTTCTTCTTCTTCTTCTTCTTCTTCTTCTTCTTCTTCTTCTTCTTCTTCTTCTTCTTCTTCTTCTTCTTCTTCTTCTTCTTCTTCTTCTTCTTCTTCTTCTGGCTTATGGAACTTCTGAAATGTCCACTCCATGATGAATTGCACGTCAACGCGGGCCATGGCAAACCACCTCCGAACGTCTCTTGCCTTGAAAACCCCATGAGGGGTCGGCGCAAGTTGGCTGTGACCTGACAGCCCTTTATGCGCATGCACAAGGTGAAGCTCTTGTCACTCTGATGTGATTGCGGATGAAAGTCAGCTACCCCTTGCTTCTATCTGCAGTGAGACACAGGTAACTGATGTACCAGGTCGGGCTGGAGTGGACCAAGGCCTACTGGGCCAGGCTGAAAAGTCGGGATGCTTCTCTCCAGCCTGTGCCTTTGAGCGTTGCTAAAGGTTTCCAGGGCACAGATGAGCAAAGAATAGAATCATAGAACGTTAGAGTTGGAAGGAACCTTGCAGGTCATCTAGTCCAACCCCCTGCACTCTGCAGGAGCAGAGCCGAAAGAGAGCCCTACAACATACCCGAAAGAGGGTTGTCCAGCCTTCGCTTCAAAACGTCCAGCGAAGGAGCCTCCACCACCTCCCGAGGCAGACTATTCCACTGCTCAACCACCCTTACAGTTAGGAAGTCTCTCCTGATATTTAGCTGGTAACGACTCCCTTGTAATTCCCACCCATTAGATCTAGTCTTGCAATCCGGAGCAAGAGAGAATAGATCCGCTCCATCTTCTACATGACAGCCCTTCAGATACTTGAAGACTGCAATCATGTCCCCTCTGAGCCTTCTCTTTCCCAGGCTAAACAGACCCAACTCTTTCAGCCTTTCCTCATAAGACTTGGATTCCAACCCTCTCACCATCCTGGTTGCCCTCTTCTGGACACGCTCGAGCTTGTCAACATCCTTCCTCAAATGTGGTGCCCAAAACTGGACACAGGACTCCAGGTGAGGCCTGACCATAGCAGAATAGAGCGGAACGACCACCTCCCGTGATCTGGACACGATGCTTCTGTGAATGCATCCTAAGATGGCATTCGCTTTCTTCGCAGCCACATCGCACTGCAGGCTCATGTTTAGCTTGTGATCAACCAGAACACCCAGATCCATTTCCCATGTGCTGCTGTCAAGACCAGCCCACCCCTGCATCTTCTTACCCACCACGGGCCGGACTTTTGCCTACGGGCAAGAATAGGATTGCTGGGCGATCTCCCAGTATTATTACTGATCCTCCAGAGTACAGAGATGAGTCCCCCTGGAGGGCGGACTCTGGGGTGTTAGACCCTGCTGAGGTCCCGGCCTCCCCCAAACCTTACCCTCCCCAGGTGTCGGCTTGTCTTGTGCAGTAACTCTCAGACGCAATAAGTCCTTTAACAGGCTTTATTTAGAAAGTCAGAGAAGTTGCAGGTAAGTTGAACTCTTTGACGGAACTGACAAGTAATACAAAGTGGGAATCTACGAGACCTTCTGTCCAGCCCTCATTCATACGTCATGGTTACATAGGTCATTGGCAGGTTGATACAGTACAAGTAAAATAAAGGTAAAGGTTCCCTTGCTCGAAAGCCAGTCGAATCCGACTCTAGGGTTGGGGTGCTCATCTCCGTTTCCAAGCCGAAGAGCCAGCGCTGTCTGAAGATGTTTCCGTGGTCATGTGGCCGGCATGACTAAACACCAAGGCGCACGGAACGCTGTTACCTTCCCACCGAAGTGGTACCTAGTTATCTACTTGCAATTTCTTGCTTTCGAACTGCTAGGTTGGCAGGAGCTGGAACTAGAGTCGGGAGCTCACTCCAGGGAACGAGGAACGGCGAAGGTTCCCTATAGCCCATGCGGAGGAGGTTCTCTTTTCACAGAGTTGCAAGCGCAGCTAATCTACAGTTCACACATACATGTCTCCCTCCCCTCCTCAGGAATGTCAGAGGAGGGCCTGGTAGACTGATACCGTAACAGCAGGTGTCAACGGGAGCTTGGGAACTACAGGCCAGGAGAGGGGGGGGGGACTTGTGACAGAGGAACAGAGCATAGACAGAACATAGCTATGTACATCAGGGAACCACAGTGACCAGTATGAGGGGCCCGAGGACCCGGGCCCGATTCTGACACCAGGCTGCGCCCCCAAAATCTCCAGGAATTTCCCAGCTCTGGAGCCGGCAACCCTAGCTCAGAGAGCGGCTGGTGAAGCTGAGCTGTGCCAGAGCATATTCCAGGGAAGAGAAGGGCAGGAAGGGCAACATTTATCAGGAGACGGGGGGTGGGGAGGGGATATCTCTGCCTTTCCTCTCCACTGCTGACCAATTGCTAGAATGGGAGAGAAGAGGGCAGAGGCTTGGCCTGGTGTGGCTGAGGTTGCCATGGAGTTATCAGTTCTGGGTTGGAGATTTGGGGAATGGAGCCACAGAGTCCACCCTCCAAAGCAGCTATTTTCTCCAGGAGAGCTGACCTTGTTCAGTCAAGAGAAATATGTAGAGCGTAGTGGTAAGTTCTCCTTGATACAGAAGAAGAAGAAGAAAAAGAGGAGACTGGATTTATACCCCGCCCTTCACTACCCAAAGTTGTCTCAGAGCGACTTACAGACTCCTTTCCCTTCCCCTCCCCACAACAGACACCCTGGGAGGCAGGCGGGGCTGAGAGAGTTCTTGACAGAAACGGCTCTTTTTCAAGAACAGCTCTTGTCAGAACTGTGGCTTGCCCAAGGTCATCCAGCAGGTGCAAGTGGAGGAGTGGGGAATCAAACCCGGTTCTCCCAGATTAGAGTCCGCGCACTTTTGGGATTCCCCTGCTGGATATATGATGTGTATCTGTTAAGTGATGCATTTTCTTCATCATAGCTCCATCACTGGAGGTGGCCTGACAAAGTCCTGAAAGGAAACAGGTGGGAACCTGGGCGGTCCGTCGGCACACCTCTTAGCAACTTGTGCTTTGTGGACATCTATCAACTGTTACTCCTCTTAGTTTTGTGGACATTTTTTAATGAGCCAGTTTGGTGTAGTGGTTAAGTGTGCGGACTCTAATCTGGGAGAACCGGGTTTGATTCCCCACTCCTCCACTTGCACCTGCTGATGTGACCTTGGGTCAGTCACAAGCTCTGGCACAGCTGTCCTTGAAAAAGAGCAGTTTGTGTCAGAGTTCTCTCAGCCCCACCCACCTCACAGGGTGTCTGTTGTGGGGAGGGGGAAGGGAAAGGAGTTTGTAAGCCGCTCTGAGACTCCAAGTGAAGGGCGGGGTATAAATCCAATCTCTTCTTCTTCTTCTTCTTCTTCTTCTACTGTTAGGAATTTGTTGAACTGTATTGGACCATTTACATTGGTGTCTTTGGAATGGATCTGAATGTTTTTTTATAGTACTACACTGTCGATATAAGAATGTTTTGAATCAAGTGTCAAGTATTTTTGCACGCAGTGTTACAGTTTTTGACTGTGTTGTTATATGTGCCACCTGGACGTTGGCAACCCTAGAGTCGATCTGTGAGACCCAGGTTCGAATTCCCACTCTGCTATGGAAGTGTCTGTCAGGGTCCTTAGGCAGGTCACACCACACAGGGCTTCAGAAGAAGATAACTGCTTTATTAGTGATTCCAGGACTAAAGAACACGTATACAGCTTGTGTCAGGAATGGCCGCTTTGGAATGGATCTGAATGTTTTTTTATAGTACTACACTGTCGATATAAGAATGTTTTGAATCAAGTGTCAAGTATTTTTGCACGCAGTGTTACAGTTTTTGACTCTGTTGTTATATGCGCCACCTGGAAGTTGGCAACCCTAGAGTCGATCTGTGAGACCCAGGTTCGAATTCCCACTCTGCCATGGAAGTGTCTGTCAGGGTCCTTAGACAGGACACACCACACAGGGCTTCAGAAGGAGATAACTGCTTTATTAGTGATTCCAGGACTAAAGAACACGTATACAGCTTGTGTCAGGAATGGCCGACAGTATAAGGGCCTCTGAATTATAGTGAAATCAAACATCCCCCCACCCCCATTGAGCTGAAGCCAATGATTATAGTCCGCGCACGTGGGCAAAAGGAAGCAAGCGGGCACAGCGAAAAGCCGTTACTTTCCCAGCAGAGTAAATGCAGTTGGAGACTACAAGGTCAGGCCAGAGATAGCGCACAGTGAGTGGCTGCACAGGGAAGAGCTGTGAACGAGGAGGAGGGCACCCCTCCACATCCCAGATCCATGACAGGGCTACCTGACACTGTCCTTGGGCCAGTCTCTCTTGGCCTAGCCTACCTTACAGGGTTGTTGTTGTGGGGATGAAATGGACGTGGGGAGAAACGATGTCATAAGCCACTCTGGGTCCCCATTGGAGAGAAAAGCAAAGTATAAACGTATCCAAACAAATAAAACAAGTTTACGCTGTCACCTGCTTCATTACTGCCTATCAAAGGAGCTTAGTGTTGCCAATATCCATGTGGCGGCTGGAGATCTCCCACTATGACGACTGGTCTCCACCTGGCAGAGATCAGTTCCCCTGGAGGAAATGGCTGCTTTGGAAGGTGGACTCTTTGGCATTCTACCCCACTGAGGTTCTTCTCCTCCACCCCCAAACCCTCCAGGATTCTCCCAACCTGGAGCTGGCAACCCTGGGGGCAACTTCCACAGTCGGCAGCCCAGGCCTCTAACAGTCCGATCCTCTGTGTGTTTACTCATAAGTAAATCCAGCCACTCTCAAACAGACCTTCTCTGCCTTCCCCT
>NW_015165323.1:51256-51698 GCF_001447785.1 Gekko japonicus
TGCCAAATAATTTTAAGTACATGAAAGCATTTGGGATTGCTTTCCTTACTTTGTTCGGATCATCTTAAGTTAATGTGTGAGTGGTTTTTTCTAAAGTAAAACCTCAGTATTCAGGTTAAATGGCCGTGTTGGCACTTTGCGATGAATAAGTGGGTTTTGGGTCACAGCTTGGGCACTCGGTCTCTAAAAGGTTCGCCATAATTGCACTAGACCCTGCTCTGTCAGACCCCTGGGGAAAGCGTGGCCGGTCCCTTTGGAAGACCTGTAGTTCACTAGTGCCGCATGACAGAATGAGCTCCCGTCTCTGGCCCCAGCTCCTGCCAGCCTAGCAGTTCGAAAGCAAGAAATTGCAAGTAGATAAATAGGTACCGCTTCGGTGGGGAGGTAACAGTGCTCCGTGCGCCTCGGCATTTAGTCATGCCGGCCACATGACTATGGTGAA
>NW_015165323.1:52075-53130 GCF_001447785.1 Gekko japonicus
AAGAGGAAGACCCAACAGGGTATTGATGGGCTCATAGAACCCTAGAGTCGGAAGGGTCCCTCCAGGGTCATCTAGTCCAACCCCCTGCACAATGCAGGAAATTCACAAATACCTCCCCCCTCCACACACATGCCCAGTGACCCCTGCTCCATGCTCAGAAGATGACAAAAACCTCCAGGATCCCCGGCCAAACTGGCCTGGAGAAAAATTGCTTCCTGACCCCAACGTGGCGATCAGCATGGGCGTGTCAGAAAGGGCCACGAGAACTAAGCACCAAGGCAACCCTTCCTGCTCTCCCTCTCATGATATGACGAAGTTCACAGGATCCGCATTGCTGTCAGGTGGCCATCTAGCCTCAGTTTGAAAACCTCCAGCGAAGGAGAGCCCACCACCGCCCGGGGAAGCCTGTTGCAATGAGACCTTTTTCAAGGAAGCCCTCGGTTGTCAAGACCTGAGCAAGGGTGTCAACCATAGGGCATTTTGGAGGTTCTTAATTCCATAGGGTCGCCATAAACGCACACATGTTTCTGCTATAAAGGCTCAGGAGCTGAGCCCAAGATAAAGTTGGCAAGCTCAGTTGTGGCGTGTGTGTGTGTGTGTGCATGGCGTGTTTCTGGGTGCTAGGAGGTCCTTGCCATGTATAAACCCCAAATTCGCACACCTGTCTTGGACCTGATGCTCATGAAGGTGGCGAACAGCCAGGCTATACAGCCGACTGAGCATTTCGCCATACAAAATACACGACTGAATTCCATGCAATCAGAGAAATAGCTGTCCGGGAGAATGGTTCTAGTGTAGCACTCTTCCTGAGAGCTAGTTTTCTTTTTAAATGGAGAAATGGAGACCAAGCCCTATGAGGAAAGGCCGAGGGACTTGGGAACGTTCAGTCGGGAGAAGAGGAGGTTGGGGGGGGGCCAGGATGGCTCTCTCGAAGTATCGGAAGGGCTGTCCCTTAGAGGAGGGCAGGGAGCTGTTCCTGTTGGCAGTGGAGGAGAGGACTCGCGAGAATGGGTTTGAATTAAGGGCAGGAAGGTACTGGCTGGATTTTAGGAAAA
>NW_015165323.1:53392-55667 GCF_001447785.1 Gekko japonicus
TTAGAGGGAACATTGGGTGAGCTCCCCCTCCCTGGGCAGTCTTCAAGCAGCGGCTGGACAAACACTTGTCAGGGATGCTTTAGGCTGTTCCTGCACTGAGCCAGCGGGCTGGACTAGATGGCCTCTATGGACCCTTCCAGCTCTGTCAGCCTATGATCACACACACACACACACACACACACTGAAACTGGTATAACACAAACATAGGTCACCCAGCTCTGTGAGAGTGAGGTTGGCCTTTTGCAGCTTGGCATCCCAAGATTCCTTGAATAGCTTTCGATTTCCCTCCTCTACGAAAACAAACAAAAGGAAGGCGGGAGGCGTCCTGAAGATCTGAGTAATTTCCCTCCCTGCCAGGCGGCTGGCGTGTGCCAGGAAAGGGAAAGAATAACAATTAATAATTAATTTATAGGGCACTTTCAATTCCAGGGGCACTTTATCATCTTGCGCTCGGCGGCCGCCGCCGCTCACAAAATCAGACTGTGCAACAAATGTCCCCTGCGCCCATTTTCGAGACGGCAAACTGAGTCTGAGAGATAATGGGTTGCTGGGGGGCGGGGGGACAGCAAGCCCTGATGTTTTTTGGCCCCATCACAATACCAGGGGCCTAGATTATTTCTAGGGCCGCCCTGAAAGTTCCCCTGCTTCAGTTTCCGAGAGGGAAAGCGGTGTTTTAGGGATGTGCAAGATGTTCCTTCCAAAACTCCAGTCTCCACTCCTGTATCTGTCTGCAGCCGCCTGCCCCTGTTCTTTCTTTTCTGTGCTGACACATTTTGCACAGCCTTTCCGGGCTCGGGCTTCCTTCTCCTTCGAACGATGCCCGCCCCTCAGAGTCAGACGTCGGTTGAAAGAGAACCAAGAAAACCTCCCCGCAGCAAAATCGTGGGCTTCTTGACCCGCTTCTCTTTCACTGTGGGAGGCAGGACTGCGATGTACTCCGCCAGTTCTCAAAGCGAGCTGCAGAAAGGGAGACTCTCAGATGAAGCCACGTTTGTGTTTCCAAGGAACCCAACAGATGGCACCTTGGAAGTTTCGCTGAATTTCTGCCTGGGTTTTTTAGTTGGTGCAACAACAAAAGGGCAGCACAGAGTAATCAGGAGTAAAGAATAGCAAAACCTCAACAACAAAAAAAACCACCCAACTGTGTGCTAAATTTCCCACAAATTATTCACAAAGGAGACTTCATTTAAACTGAAATGCATCTATTGTCCGAATTAAAACTGTCCATACAATCCGTCACAGGAAAATGCAGAAGCCACAGAATAAATATACAAGATAAATATGCAAAGAGTCCAACACGTCCTGGGTAAATTTTTCCAGTGTTTCAGACCTCTGGTCCTTCCGCCGGAACAAAGAGCAACTCCTGAGAGTCTCATTCTAGCTCTTTAGAGCCAGTTTGGTGTCGTGGTTAACTGCACGGACTCTAATCTGGGAGAGCCGGGTTTGATTCCCCACTCCTCCTCCACTCGCACCTGGCTGGATGACCTTGGGCAAGCCGTAGTTCTGATAAGAGCTGTCCTTGAGAAAAAGCAGTTTCTGTCAGAGCTCTCTCAGCCCCATCTGCCTCACAGGGTGTCTGTTGTGGGGAGGGGGAAAGGGAAAGGAGTTTGTAAGCCGCTCTGAGACACCTTTGGGGAGTGAAGGGCGGGGTATAAATCCAATCTCTTCTTCTTCTTCTTTATAAGATAATGCTTTTCTATTATTTCTATATTGGGCAAGGTCTCCTTAGCTCTAACTAGCACCCCTAAAGGCTGCTTCAGTGTATCAGGACCAAAACATGCCTCCGTGTTTCAGACCAGAGGTTTTCCAGAGGTCTGAAACGCTGGAAAAATTTGTGACTGTTGGGTTTAGTTGGTACCTGGATGGAAGACCTCCAAGGAATGCAACTAGTGTTCCCAACTCCAGGTTGGGGCAATACCTGGAGATTTGGGGGGTGGAGCCTGGGGAGGGTGGGGTTTGGTGAGGGGAGGGGCTTCAGTGGGGTTTAATGCCATAGAGTCCACCTTCCAAAGCGGCCATTTCCTCCAGGGGAAGTGATCTTTGTCTAGAGATCAGCTGGTAAACATCTGGAGCAGAGGTCCATCAGTGGCTATTAGCCACAAGGCAGAGATGGAACTCTGGGGCAAGGGATGCTCTGTCTTCTTGGTGCTTGGGGGGGGCACTGCTGGACCTCCTGATGGCACCTGGTATTTCTGGCCACTGTGTGACACAGAGTGCTGGACTGGATGGGCCATTGGCCTGATCCAACATTGGCTTCCCTTATGTTCTTATAGGA
>NW_015165323.1:55991-66146 GCF_001447785.1 Gekko japonicus
CAGCCAGATCGCCCTCACATCCCGTTGGCCTGATCCAACATTGGCTTCTCTTCTGTTCTGTATACTTGGTGCTTGGGGGGCCACAGTGGGAGGGCTTCTGGAGTTCTGGCCCTGCTGGTGGACCTCCTGAGGGCACCTGGTGTTTTTGGCCACTGTGTGACACAGAGTGTTGGACTGGAGGGGCCATTGGCCTGATCCAACACTGGCGTCTCTTATGTTCTTATAGGAACTCTCGCTCTGGGGCAAGGGATGCTCTGTCTTGGTGCTTGGGGGGGGGTCAACAGTGGTAGGGCTTCTAATGTCCTGGCCCCACTGCTGGACCTCCTGATGGCACCTGGTATTTTGGGCCACTGTGTGACACAGCGTGTTGGACTGGATGGGCCATTGGCCTGATCCAACATTGGCATCTCTTCTGTTCTGTATTTTTGGTGCTTGGGGGGGCAACAGTGGGAGGGCGTTTAATGTCCTGGCCCCACTGGTGGACCTCCGGATGGCACCTGGGTTTTGGCCACTGTGTGACACAGAGTGTTGTCATGGATGGGCCATTGGCCTGATCCAACATTGGCTTCTCTTCTGTTCTTAGTTGTAATCCCAGGATGCCTCCAGCTACTGCCTGGAAGCTGGCAACCCTAAACACAGCACATGCTACCTTGAATTCTTCTGTCGAATCTGGGTCTGGACAGAAGACCCACCCACCAACCCCGGAACTGCTCCACGGTGATTTCCCTTGAAGTTGAGAGTTTATTAACATAGCAAATAAATCAGTAGGTTCTGCAGGGCTGGCCGTGAGAGACTTCTTGTAGTCGGAAATCTGCTGCAAAATTGGAGCCAGGGAGTTGTGAAACGGGCAAGGGTCTGGACAAACCAGGGGGCTTGGGAGCGGCACACCCTCGGCAGCAGAAGCCAGGAGGAAGGCAGAAGAAGATCTTCGCAGGGCCAGAGGAAAGGTGTTCCCTGCCTTGCAGCGTGGGAGTAAGGCTTCCTCGCCCCCCACTGCCTCTCTGGCAGCCCAGAAGCACAAGGCCCGACCTGCGACAGCTTGCGGAGGCACATGCCTGCCGTCACTTCCCTGTCACTGCCGGCTGGCCTGCTGGGTCAGGCACACGTCCCAGGAGGTGGGTGGAGGGGATGGGGAAGCACCGGATAAGACGGACAGGCGGGACTGCTGCCTCTCTGCACGGCAGAGCGAGAGGGCCAGAGGGGAATTTCTGCAGAGGAAGGGCAGGGAGGAAGTGAGGAACCAAGGTCCCCTCCCCCCCCAGCAGCCCGGAGTCCCCCCCCCCCAGTCCGGCCTTGGGATCGCAGGGAGAATCGGGCTGCTTACAAGATCGGCTTGTTGCAGGGAGGTGGGCAAGATGTGCCCGCTGGAAGGTCTTTTGTACAATGCACAGGAGTCCTAGCGGGGGTGGGGGGGATTGGCAGCTGTGGCCTGCTTGCCACCGTGACACCGAGAATTAGGCCCTGCCGAGAAGTCAGAAAAGGCTGTTGTGGTTGGCTCAGAATATGCCAACTGCCTCGTGGGCAAACGACACCCTTCCTCGTTTCTGCCTCCTACCTTTTTGTCTCTGCTCCTGAAAAGCATCCTTGGAGGAGGAGGAGGAAGACGAAGAGGAGGAGGAGGATTTATACCCGGCCCTTCACTCGGAGTCTCAGAGTGGCTTACAATCTCCTTCCCTTCTCCTCCCCACAACAGACACTCTGTGAGGAAGGTGGGGCTAAGAGAGCTCTCTTGAGGACTGCCCTTGAGAGAACAGCTCTGAGAGAACTGGGTCTGACCCACGGTCACACCAGCAGCTGCATGTGGAGGAGTAGTGAATCAAACCCAGAAGGAAGAACGAACGAACAAAATACATTGCTTTTTTGTCCACAGACCTGCTGATTTCTTCTTGTCCAGAATCCTCTAAATTCCTGCACCCAGTCTTTCCTGTGTATTCCCGGACTCCATCCTAACTTCCAACCCTGCACTAGACTTCACCCTGCTTGAATTTCTCTCTACCCTGTTCCCTCAGCGACCACATCCATCTAAATATGAAATAGTCTCACAGACCCTCCCCACCAAATAAGCATATGACCCTTAGACACATCTTCTTGTCTGAGTGTCAGACTGGGGCCAAAAGAGATAAAATGCTAATCTTGGCCTGTCCGTACAATGCAAAATGCAAGCGCTTTGAGCAGCCTCAGTTCACCTCGGTGGTTCCATGCGGGGAAGGGAGACGGGATTCAACCCTTCTGCCTCCACTTGGTTTTGCTACATTTTTAACGTTTTAGAGGAGAAAAAAACATATTCTTATAGGACTGGGGAAAACCTGGTTCCAATACCCACATGGGTCATAAAGCTCTCTGGATGACCTACAGATAGTCACTATCTCTCAGTCTATTTTTCCTCTGAGGGTAGCTTCTCTTTTCTTTTCCTTAGTATTGTGTGTGTGTGTGTGTGTGTGTGTGTGTGTGCCTGGAAGTCATGGTTCACTTCTGGCAACCCCTAGTGGGACTTGGACATTTCAGAGAGGTGGCTTGCTATTCTGCCTCTGCGTCCTGGTCCTGGTATTCCTTGGAGGTCTCCCATCCAAGGACTTGCCAAAGTCAGCCCTGCTTAGCTTCTGACAAGATCGGGCTTGCCTGGGCTATCCGGGTCAGGGCCAAGGTAGTTGTTCTTTTGAAGGGGTGGTGGAAGGGATATGAACATTCCTTGTAGGGAATCGTGGGATTAAAACGTTACAGAGAATAGGTCTTCCTGACACTTGCTAGCTTCTCAAACATGAACCAGGGACCTTATGTATTCAAACCATGCTCTTGTACACTAAGCTGTGAACCCTGCTCATCCAACAGGGTAGGATACCACCCCCACCCCCGGTGTGGCTTTCCCAACAGGCAGACAAACAGAAACTTAACAGCTGAAATTGGGACTTCTGAGTCTGGATCCAGTTAGTGGTAGCAATGAGACCCTGACCTACAGAGGAACCCAGCCTAATGGCGGCTTTGCCTAGTTTCCCAACTGCGAACGGCTGCTCCAGGATCAGGCATTAATTCATTACATACCACTAAGCGGACCCTGCAGCAAAAAGTCAGCCGATCCGTCTCGAGCGACTCGCTTCAACGCAGAGCTGTACCGAGCCATCTTGCAATTTAGGGCTAGGAGAATAGCATTTGCACGAGCTGTGGTTGATACAAGATCAGGGTAGGGAATGGACCTTAATGGGCAGGTGCCTGATGGGCAGGTGCCTGCCTTTGTTGCATCAGGGCAGAGGCACGGGATATGGGTTGGGTTGCCAACCGACCAGCAACTGGACTGCTCCAGGACCACTAACGCAGCTCGATAAGCAGGAATTGGCAGGCAAGGCTTCCTGCGGCACAGAAGTGAAGTATTGTCATCTGCTACCATTTGCAGACCCAGCGGCTGGGAAGAGCGCAGGAGCAGAAGTTGGCAGAAAAGTTGGCAACTGTGGATCCAGGTCACGATGTGGAAATCCCAGGCTGCGGCACCTTCACAGCTGCTCCTGAATTGGGAAACCAGGTACTGGTGGCTTCTCCAGTCTGCTTGCCCCATGTAGCCCCCAACACGGCCAATGAAAGGGGGGGGGGTTGAGTTGCACAGGAAGAGCTCCTGGATCAGGCAGCAAGCACAGTCTGAAAGCTGTGAGGGAGTATAGATAGGGATGCTAGGAGGTCTTGCCAGGGCCTTGAACAGTTGTGTGACAGGCAGAAATTCAAACGGCGCAGCTTTCCCCAACCATGCAGACCTACGGCTGGGGAAGCTTAACCTGCTGGATTCCTGCCTGTCATGCCACTGGTAAAGGGAGGGAGGGAGAAGACCAGTCATGTCCCCTACCTCCCGCTTGGAATGCTTTTCTCTATGGTTTTGGCAGGAAGGGGCTATGCCGCTCTGCTTGCGTGGCTCTAATGCGGGAAGAACCAGCAGCAGTCGGCCAAAGGACTCTGGGGAGAGAGGGATTCTGGGACAAATATCGCTTCTTGCCCAGAGTTAGGTTGCAACGCAACCTGTTGACCCAAATGGGGGGGCATGTTCAAGCATATCGACCAGGTAAAGGTAAAGGTTCCCTTGCTCGAAAGCCAGTCGAATCCGACTCTAGGGTTGCAGTGCTCATCTCCGTTTCAAAGCCGAAGAGCCAGCGCTGTCCGAAGACGTTTCCGTGGTCATGTGGCCAGCATGACTAAACACCAAGGCGCACGGAACGCTGTGACCTTCCCACCGAAGCGGTGCCTATTTATCTACTTGCAATTTCTTGGTTTCGAACTGCTAGGTTGGCAGGAGATAGACCAGGTACAGCAGGCCGATAGCCAGGATTTTGTGGCTTGTGGGGCAATTTTTTCCCCTGGTGGGGCTAGTGGGGCTGCCATTAGTTTTATGACCGCTGCTGGCCACCCCTCTCTCTCCCCTCCTGCAAGATTTAAGGAGCTAGAGGGCCCTTTAAATCTTGTGGGAGCGAGGGAGGGAGAGGGGCACACACCACCCCCTGCTTCTTCTCAAAAGCATCCAGGATCCCTTTAAATGCTTTTGAGAAGAAGCAAGGGGGCCCAGGCGCACAGCCCCCCCGATTCTTCTCAAAAACATCTTGTGGGGCTGGCCTTTTAAGGAAGGGGGCACAGCCCCCAATAGCCCCCCTTGTAATTACGGGCCAGAGGCATGGAGTGATTTTAGCCTTCTTCTTAAAAGGCAAAAGGAAATCCTGAGTGTTCGAAACTCATCCTTCCCTCCCAGGAAGACTGCACGCTCAGGATATTAGGATCTCTGGGACACAGGGTCAACCCCCTGCTCCGTTTCTCAGCCTAACCTACCTCGCAGGGTTGTTAGGAAGGTAAGGTAGGAAGGGAGCAGCACAGTGCTCTTGTGCCCTTTGTAGGAAGGGTGAGATAAAAACTGGAACCGGTCAGTGCTTAGGATCTTGTCCCTGTTCATTTATTTTACTTCGTTTACAACCCACCTTTTACACTCACCAGGGACCCAAATCCCCCTACATCGTTCTCCATTTTATCTTCACAACAACCCTGCGAGGTAGCTTAGGCCGAGAGGGCGTGCCCGGATGCTTTGTCTAGGTTCAGTAAGCCATTTGGCTTCAGCATATGGGAAACACCCGGCTGGATCAGACCAAGAGCTACCATTCTAGCCCCTCTGGTTGCCAGCTCTGGGTTTGGAAATCCCAGTCTTGGGGGGTGGAGCCTGTGGAGGGCAGGGATCAGGGAGTGGGGGACTTTGGGAGGTCGCGATACCACAGAGTCCACTTTCCAAAGCAACCATTTCTCTCCAGGGGAACTGATCTCTGTCGGCTGGAGGTCAGTTGTAACTCCGGGAGAACTCCAGGCCTCACCTGGAGGCTGGCAACCCCACCAGCACCCTTTTGTGGGAGGACTGCAGGCGCCGGATTCGTGCTTTCTGCCCGACCTCCGAGAAGGAGCCCCAATGCTTCTCCCCACCCCAGCCGCTTTCAAGCGCTGCCTCTGGGTGTTCTAAAACCGAGGCTTATCCAAAATGCACATTCTGCCTCATTTGCACAGCCATTTTTAGATTAGAGGGGAAAGAAGATTAGCATATGCAGATCACTTCTCCCTTCTGCACCTGTACAGTTGGTAGCTCCCCCCCCCCCCCCCCCCCCTGGTCTGACTCTGGTGCTTTTCACAGCTGCCTGGAAGAAATGTAACAGGTGAGGTTTTCTTCCAACCCACCCACAACGCATATGTTTTATCTTACACCAGGATGAGCTTTTCCTTGGTGAATTTCTATGGGCTGGCCTCCTATTATAAGTGCAGGAGCCGTAGAGAAACAGTGGCAACCTTAGACTCACTCAGAGCTGGACTGCGTGTTGTTTGAGCCAAAGCTGACTTTTGCTGACTTTCTAAAGGTTAGGGGGTGCCCCAGTGAATCAGAATGGGTGTGTGTGTGTCTGGGCTGAGGATGGGCTGCATCGCTTCAGACAGCAGGCAGAGCATCACATTTTGCAGGGCTGTCCCGTGTTGAAAGACACCCCCCGCAAGTGGAAAGCTAGCTCCACAAGAAACGAGAGAAGGTAGAATCTTTCTCCTGCTGTGATAGTTTTCTGTCTACGGGGATTGCTTATATGGATAATTCAGACCTGGCTTCTACCACCCGTGCTCTGAAATAGAGTATTCCGGTACCTTGTTCTTCTTGTGTGAACCTGTTTTGCTAGTGCCCCAAGAGGAAAAAACCCCTGTCAAACAGCAGCCCCCCCCCCAAGTGCAGAAATGGACTCTGACAGGTTGGGGTCTCGGCTTGCACCTAACCCTGGACTCCAAAAAACGTAGGCTGCCTTTGGCGAAGTGCATACACAACTCCTGCCGGGATTTGCCGAATCGGCTAGACTTTGGGAGAGACATTTTGGGGAGGTCACAGCAAGCAGGCTCCAGGAGAGGGGGAGGTCAGGCATTTGTTGGGGCCCAAATATCATGAGAACCCAAGAGAACTCACTCTCTCACTCTTGTCTCCCTTTCAAAGAGTGACCGAACAGGTCAGCAACGCCACAGAAGAATTCTACATTTGGACAATCCCACCTGCTTGCCTGTGATAGGGGACCTTCCCCACATACCAGATCTTGAAGCTAGCATGGGTATTAAGCAAGACTCAGCACTTGCCCCACAGGATATGGGGCTGGGCGAGGGGAAGGTGGGCGAATGGGATACAGCGGTTGCCTCATCTCCTGCAGCTCTGTAACTTCAGAAGGGGAGCGTCTCCCAAAGGCAGCTCTGTTGGAAGTCAACCGAGACCTGCAGACTCATGGAAAGAGCACCATTTAAGGCAGGGTCTCTCCGCCATCTGTTTGCAAGCTCTGGGCCTCGATTTGATAAGAGCACACCTGAGCATGAGCAGAGTGCTCCTGCAACAAGTCTCCATGCACCTTGGAGAAGGGTTAGGATTGCTAGACGGGGCTGGGACCCCAGGCGCCTCCCTGCTTGCAAACGGAAGGGAACCCCGGCCATGGGACACATCATACCCTTGCAATGCTTCCGTTCCTGTGGATGTGCCCAAAAGAATGACTGTGAGGGTTTTGTAGGCTGAGATCCCTGACAGTTCAGGATGCCTTTCGACCCACCTGTTTGGTTGCAGCGGCTGTAGCTCGTCTTTGTGAAAGCAGGCGAAGCAGAAGGAATCCATCTCTCCGATGGGGCAGGGAAGGGGCTGACCCTCTCTCGACCGCTCCCAGCTGGCGTTAGCATCTTCTCCTGACAAGTCTGAAGCCCCGGTCAGCTGTCCCAGCCCAGCTGCCGGGTCCAGCGTCCACCTCGCACCCGGGCCTCTCCAATTACCCGCCGCTCCTTCCAGCATGCAAAGCTGTGCAGGTTCCCCTGGCGGATGAGCTACCCCGCCGGGAATTGACCCGCTCACCTCCAGCACAGAAAAGATTGACGCTTTCTGGCCCAGGTGACAGGAGTCACTGTGTTGTTGGCTGTGCTGGATTGGGCTCCCTGATTGTTTGTGATGAGAAGGGAACTCAGTGTGCCGCTCTCCCGGGACTTGACATTTCCCACCAATCCCAGTTCTCTTTACCTTTCCGACACGAGGGACTCGCGGCCTCACCTATCAGCACCTGAGAGTCACTGAGTCTACAGCTCTCTTGATGAAACCAGAGTCTTCCTGCCGCCCCACAGAAATCTGGCAGGGTCTTGTAACTGTGGGTGCCACCCTCTGTGAGGCCTCACCTTGGACCGAGCGAGGAGGGATGTGGAGAAGCTGTCGAAGTTCGAGACGGGAACTTGAACGAGGGAGGAATTGCCTCCGCGATGGGCATCGCTTCCGCTGCTCTTCGCCAGGGTGACCGTGTAGGTTGGCAGGTTTACCACATGCTGTGGCTAGGGGTGTTTGGCTTCATGCCATGCACTTCAGAGATGCCGCATGTCTTTCAGGGGAGGCCGGGCAGGTTGTGGTCCGGCCGGGAGGCAGATTCTCGGATTCCCCATCAGACACCCCAGGACCACGAACTTCGGGGAGAGTTTTTTCGCTCACCTTCCGGAGCGGGGGCACTGGCCTCCCGTGCAGACCGAGCCGGCTGTGCCATTCCCAGTCTGTGGCACAGGAAGATGCGTGGTGGCAGCGAAAGCATGCACACGAGAAAGAGAGAGCATGCAAAGGGGGTCCTCCTCAGCCGCACGGCTGATAGCCACAGGGTCCTGCAGGGCAGCCCACTGCTACATTGGGGGCATGCAGCCTCCTTCTCCCCACAAAGGCAAACTTCTGGACCTGCTCAAGAGACCCAGATCTGCAGGGCTTGTCTCTTTGACGGAGCAGCCGGTTCTCTCTGACAGATAAACCAGTGTGGGTATTAATAGCTCAAGATTCACGCGGAGAGGCTGGAGGGTTAACTCTTCCTCTCCCAGCACAAGCCCAGTTCGTCCACAGATTTCCGAGAGGAACAGGAGACTGTGGCTCATGGGCGTGCACATGCACAGACTCCCTGCTACCACAGGGGCTGAGGGTTGTCCTCTGTCTCTTTCCTTCTCACGCTCTCAGGTCTTTAGTAGTTGGGCACGCAGGAATTAGAAGGTGAAGCACTACTTGGACTGGAGAGTAACCGCAGGAGCCATTTTGCCCGCTGGGTTTCCAGACATCCTCTTCAAGGAGGAGGCACACAGGGCTCCTGAGCCACGACGATGGTTGCCACTTCCCCACCAGACTCGGGAGCTGTGCCTTAATCGGCACTTGGAGCTGGACCAAGGACGCAGGTCACCAGTTTTCCTTCCTGATTTCTGCACATCCGACCACGGGTAAAGGCCCGACAGCAAGCTGGGCTGTTGTCTGTCTGGCCAGCTGGCAACCCATGAGGCAGCGCAATGTAGTGGTTAGAATGCCAGGCTAAAATCTGGGAGACTCAGGTTTGAATCCATATGCCGCCATTGAAAGTTGGATGAGTGACCACAGGCCATAGTGGTTAGGAGTGAGGACTCTAATCTGGGAGAACCGGATTTAGTTCCCCACGCCTCCACAGGCAGATGCTGGCATGACCTTGGGTCAGTCACAAGTTCTCTCAGAGCTGTTCTCTCAGGAGCAGTCCTCGAAAGAGCTTTCTCAGCCCCACCTACCTCACACAGGGTGTCTGTTGTGGGGAGGGGAAGGGAAAGGAGATTGTAAGCCGCTCTGAGACTCCGAATGAAGGGTGGGGTATAAATCCAACTTCTTCTTCACACGGTCTCAGCCTAACCTACCTCACAGAGTTGTTGTGAGGATAACATGGAAGAGTGGAGGATGTTGGAAGCCATTGAGGAGAAAAGTGAGGCATAAATGAGGTAAACAAATACAAGAGATTTATTAAAACCTCACTAATAGAAAATAGAAATCTTCTGCCAACCTAGCAGTTCGAAAGCAAGAAATTGCAAGTAGATAAATAGGTACCGCTTCAGTGGGAAGGGAACAGCGTTCCGTGCACCTCGGCATTTAGTCATGCCGGCCACATGACCACGGAAACGTCTTCGGACAGCGCTGGCTCTTCGGCTTTGAAACGGAGATGAGCACCGCAACCCTAGAGTCGGACTCGACTGGCTTTCGAGCAAGGGAACCTTTACCTTTACCTTTAATAGAAACCCTGAGCTGGATGGACCAGGCTAGCCGTCAGATCTCAGAAGTTAAGTGGGGTCGGCCCTGGTTAGTATTTGGACGGGAGACCACCAAGGAATTCCAGGGTTGCTACGCAGAGGCAGGCAAGGGCAAACCACCTCTGAACACCTCTAGCTTTGAAAACCCCTTGAAGGGCCACCGTAGGTCAGCTGCAACTTAACGGCACTTTACAGACACCCACACACCCCAGAGAGGAAATGGTGGTTTCCCGGGAAAGATGTGAGAACCCTTCTTATCAAGCGTGTGGCAAAGGGAAAGAATCAAATAGTTGATCCCCAGCGCTGGGGATCAATGAGGCAACCCCCGCACAGTATGATACCTGCAATGAGGTCAGATCAATGCCCTCACGTGTCCTGTGTGTTGTTTTTATTTATTTATTTGGGTTTTAGCCCCCCCCCCACGCAAACAGGCTCAGGGCGGGCTAGAACAACACATACCCAACATAAAACCAACAATTAAACATTTAACAATTGAATCCAATGTCTCAATTTACATTCCATTAATAGTCCAGTATCGATGGCACCAGTAATTGTCTACTCCTGGGCCTCTGGGCATAGGTAGATGTGTGTGTGTGT